>NC_044983.1:119579815-119879815 GCF_008728515.1 Papio anubis
TGTCACACCACCGGCCCCAGGGCAAGAGTGCAGGAGCCAGAGAGCATAAAAAGCATAGCCATTCTTTCCCAGCTTCAGAGGAAACCACAATCCAAAGGTGCCCGGAGCATTCCAGCTTCCAGTCCTCTGCTGACGTTGGCCCCTGCCTGGAATTCTCTTTCTGTTCCCCACAGTCCAGACTCAGTGCCCAGCTTGCAAGTTCTTTTCTGTTTCTCTAACTGTTACAGTCCACAGTCATCGCCACTACTCCCTCAAACTGTCACAACCTGTGTCTGCAACACTCAGATCCTTCTTTCATCAGACCATCATGTATTAGGCACCTGCTGCATGCAGAATTCAGTGCTAAGTGCTAGAGATAGAACATATGCAATATACTGTCCAAGGTGCCAGGAAAATCAGGCAGACATCCTGCCCTCAACACAAGGTCAGCGCTGAAAGAGATACAAGTAAAGGGAATGGGACAGTGGCAAAGAAAAGATTTCACGCTTCCACTGTTTCCTGTTTCCCCACACCACATTGCCAAGCC
Organism: Papio anubis; assembly: GCF_008728515.1. Lineage (NCBI taxonomy): Eukaryota > Metazoa > Chordata > Mammalia > Primates > Cercopithecidae > Papio > Papio anubis. The sequence goes on from NC_044983.1 coordinate 119,580,342, forward strand.
CTTCTTTCCTTTATTTATTTGTTCATTGAAAAATATTTACTGAGTGCATGCTTCCAAGTGATTAGAACACTTCAGTGAATAAAACAGACCAAACCCATCAGTGAGGTGATATTTTAGTGAAGGCATGAAAGAGGTAAGGAGACAATCACATGGACATCGGAGGGAGGAGTGAGGTGCAAAAGCCCTGAGGTAAGCACGGTCTGGGACCATGGGGAGGTCGGAGTGGCTGGAGCAGAGTGAACTAGGAGAAACTAGAAGGGAGTGGAGGACAAGAAACAACAGATGAGTCATTGAAATGCCTTTAGCTGTTACTCTGAGCAAAGTCGGGAGTCTCTGGGAGATTTTGTGTCGAAGAGAAACATGATGTAACTTACATTTAGGAGGCTGGTGCAATAGTACAGGAAAGAGATGATGGTGACTTCCACCAGGTGAGAAGCAAAGTAAAGATAGATTGAGTTTTTGATGTATCACACTTTTACTACAAGAGCAGATGTATTTGTTTGTTTGTTTTGTTTTTGAGACAGAGTCTCACTCTGTTACCCAGACTGTTGTGCAGTGGTGCAATCTCAGCTTACTGCAACCTCCGCCTCCCGGGTTGAAGTGACTCTCCTGCCTCAGCCTCCCAAGCAGCTGGGACTACAGGGGCATGTCACCACGCCTGGCTAACTTTTTTGTATTTTTAGTAGAGGCAAGGTTTCACCATCTTGGCCAGACTGGTCTTGAACTCCTGACCTCAGGTAATCTGCCAGCCTCAGCCTCCCAAAGTGCTGGGATTACAGGCATGAGCCACTATGCCCAGTCAAGAGTAGGTTTATTTTATTTTATTTTATTTTTTACATTCCATAGCTTTAGTAGTTAGTACAAGTGGTTTTTGGTTACATGGATCAACTGTACAGTGGTGAAGTCTGGGCTTTCAGTGTCCCCACCACCTGAATAGTGTACATTGTGCCTGATGCGTATTTTTTTATCCCTCCTCTCCCTCCCACCCTTCCCACTTGAGTCTCCAGTGTCCATTATACCACACGTATGCCTTTGAGTACCAGCTTAGCTCCCACTTATAAGCAAGAACATGAGGTATTTGGTTTTCTGTTCCTGAGTTACTTCACTTAGAATAATGACCTCCAGATCCATCCAAGTTACTGCAAAAGACATATTTCACCCTTTTTGTGGCTGAGTAGTATTCCATGGTGTATATATATCACATTTTTTTAATCTAGTCATCGGTTAATGGGCACTTGAGTTGATTCTATGTCTTTGCAATTGTAAATTGTGCTGCAATAAACATACATGTGCACGTTTCTTTTTGATATAATGACTTCTTTTCTTTTGGTTAGATTACCTAATAGTGGGATTGCTGGTAGATTAAATGGTAGATCTACTTTTAATTCTTTGAGAAATCTCCATGCTGTTTTCCATAGAGGTTGCACTAATTTCTTGCTGATTTGTTTGGATTCCTTGTAGATTCTGGATATTATCCTTTGTTAGATGTACACTTTGCAAATATTTTCTTCCATTTTGTAGGTTTTCTGTTTACTCAGAAGCTTTTTAGTTTAATTAGGTCCCATTTTTTAATTTTTGTTTTTGTTGCATTTGTCTTTGGGGTCTTAGTCATAAATTCTTTGCCTATGTTAATGTTCAGAAGAGTTTTTCCTAGGTTTTCTTTTAAAATTTGTATGGCTTCAGGTCTTAAATTTAAGACTTTGATCCATCTTGGGTTGATTTTTGTATATGGTGAGAGAACGAGATCCAGTTTCATTCTTCTACATGTGGCTTGCCAGTTTTCTCAGCACCATTTATTGAATATGGTGTCCTATCCCCAGTGTAAGTTTTTGTCTGCTTTGTTAAAGATCAGCTGGTTCTAAGTATTTGGCTTTATTTCTGGGTTCTCTGTTTTGCTCCACTGGTCTATGCGTCCACTTTTATATCAATACCCTGCTGTTTTGGTTACTATACCCTTATAGTATAATTTGAAATCAGGTAATGTGATGCCTCTAGATTTGTTCTTTTTGTTTACAATTGTTTTGGCTAGTCAGGCTCTTTTTTGTTTCCATACTAATTTTAGAGCTGTTTTTTCTAATTCTGTGAAAGTGACAGCATCTTTTTATGATAAAAACCCTCAACAAACTAGGCATAGAAGGAATATACCTCCGAATAATAAAAGTCATCTATTAAAAACCCACAGCCAACATCAATTTGAACAGGGGAAAGTTGAAAGCATTCCCTTTAAGAACTGGAACAAGACAAGAATGCCCACTTTCACCACATCTATTCAACACAGTACTAGAAGTCCTAGCCAGAACAATCAGGCAAGAGAAACAAATAAAGGGCATCAAAATTGGAAAAGAGGAAATCAAATTATCTCTGTTTGCCAATGATATGATCTTATACCTAGAAAACCCTAAAGACTCCTCCAAAAGACTCTTATATTCGATAACTGAATTCAGTAAAGTTTCAGGTTACAAAATCAACGTACATAGATCACTAGCACTGTTATATATCAACAATGACCACACTGAGAATCAAATCAAAAACTCAATCACTTCTACAATAGCTACAAAAAAATAATAATAAAATACCTAGGAACATACTTAACCAAGGAAGTTAAAGATCTCTACAAGGAGAACTACAAAACACTGATGAAAGAAATTATAGATGACACAAACAAATGGAAAAACATCCATTTGGAAGAATGGATGGAAGAATCATGGATTGGAAGAATCAATATCCTGAAAATGACCATAGTGCCCAAAGCAATCTACAGATTCAATGCAATTCCTATCAAAATATCAACCTTGGCCGGCCACGGTGGCTCATGTCTGTAATCCCAGCACTTTGGGAGGCCGAGGCTGGTGGATCAACTGAGGTCAGGAGTTTGAGACCATCCTGACCAACATGGAGAAACCCCATCCCTACTAAAACTACAAAAATTAGCCTGGCGTAGTGGCACATGCATGTAATCCCAGCTACTCAGGAGGCTGAGGCAGGAGAATCGCTTGAACCCAGCAGGCGGAGGTTGTGGTGACCTAAGATCGTGCCATTGCACTCTGGCCTAGGCAACAAGAGCGAAACTCCGTCTCAAAAAAAAAAAAAATTCTTTTTCACAAAAACATAGTTTTAAATTTCATCTCCCTCCCTAATTCTTAGGATCATCAGAGCATACGATTAATGTTGAATTAAAAACTGATTGATTGGCTGGGCGCAGTGGCTCATGCCTGTAATCCCACACTTTGGGAGGCCGAGGTGGGCAGATCACCTGAGGTCGGGAGTTTGAGGCCAGCCTGATCAACATGGAGAAACCCCGTCTCTACCAAAAATACAAAATTAGCTGGGTGTGGTGGCACAAGCCTCTATCCCAGCTACTCGGGAGGCTGAGGCAGGAGAATCTCTTAAACCCAGGAAGCAGAGGTTGCGGTGAGCCGAGATCGCGCCATTGCACTCCAGCCTTGGCAACAAGAGCAAAACTCCAACTCAAAAACAACAACAACAACAACAACAACAAAACCGATTGATTGAACTGAAGGAAAACAACCCCCGAACAGAACTTTGAATCTGAGCTCCCGCCAGCTACGAGGTCCCATTGCACCACTGAGGGCAGACATACTAGGTGAAGGCAGACATACTAAGTGAGGCCATGTAATCTGCCCTCTTCAGGCAGGGTCAGGATGGTGCTGACCTCGCTGCAGCCTTTGTTGTGAGCACTGAGCAGGCAGTCTGGACACAGTGCACGTGGGCCCAATGTTTTATTCACTGGGGCCAAGAGCCACCAGAGGGATGCTTATATTTGCACAGGAAAGCCTCGAAAATGTGAACAAACATGAACTTCCATCATACCACAAGCTTCTAACTTTATCAAACAGCTTCAAAATTAAAAGAGACGTCCAAAGGCCCATCTCCTGCCCTCCCAGTCTGCCATACTCCAAGGGCTGCCCTGGAGTTCAGTTCAGAAGCCTCGTCAAGAGACGTTCATAGACCTCAGAGGGGTAAAATGCGATGTTTCAGAACTAGTCCCAGCTTGTGAAATCCAGTGTGCACTGGAATGCAGAAGGAGATGATACGAGTGAATATTGAGAGAGAAATCAATTTACCACGGGCTGGATCAGCTCACTTTGCCTGAGTCTCACTCTGCCCCTTCCCCCAAATTCTACAGACTCATCAGAGCAAAGTATTCTGTGCTGATTCTGGCTGCAGAGCCAGGGAAGTGAAGAACAGAACAGCAATCTTTATGATCACACAAAATCTGTTAGAACTCATTCTGCAGAATTCTCCAGGAATTCATCTAGGTGAGAAACTGCCAGGGGATGGAGAAAAACTCGGGGTCTTAGCTGGTTTTGTTGCCCCAACCAGCCTGTCCGAAGGACCCGCCCCCTGCTGTCACTGTTACATTCCCACGTTTAGTTCCTTCATAGCACTTACCACTGTTTGAAATTATTTGTCTACCAGTTTAGATTTGTCTTCTCCTAAGAATATAAGCTCAGTGACAGCACGGATTTTATCTGATTTATTTGCCATCTTGTTCATCCCTCTAGAACAGCATATAATTTGCCCTGGATAATTATTTGTTGAAGAGATAAATGAGCAAGTGAATAAATGTTTTCAGTAGCTTGAGACAGCCTTTGCATAAGAACAGTCCTGTAACCCCATCTGCAGCATCCATTACCGTCAAAGCAAAAGCATAACAACCTCCATTCATCTAATACTTAAACAATTTTCATAGCATTTAGTATGTGTTATCTGATTTAATCCTCACAGCAAATTTGGGAGATAAGTATTATCATTTCAGTTTTACAGGTGAGAAAACTGAATCTCTGAAATGTTCAATGACATCCTCAAGATCACATAACTGATAAATGGCGGAACTAGAACTCAAATAGCCAAGTCCAAGTTCAGTGTTTAGTCCATGCTTGAGAAACAGTTTAAAAGAAATGAGCCAACTTCATATCCAGATCCTTTCTAATTTATGTATTTACGTCACCCAAGAGAGAGTGAAACATCATCTCTTTACTCTGGAAAAGATGTGGCCCATTGGAGAGAGCTTGGGCCGAAGCCCAGACCAGAGCTGCAAGAACCAGTCATGTAATGTTGGACAAATCTTGGCACCTCTCAGTGGGACCCTGTTTCTTCTTCTTTCAAGTGGGTGTAATAACACTTGACTTGTCTGCTTCACAGTGTGCCACGAGCCTTCAATTTAAAAAGATGAAAAGTGCCACCAAGATGTAAGCTCAACAATACAACAGGATGCTGGGGCTTTTGTGTCCTAGCGCTCCCTTTTTGGAGATCTAACCATGAAGGGTCCTCAACTCCCCTCACCCACCTTATTATCCTGGTGACTTTGCTTTTCCCCACATCTCAGCCTCCCTAAAGAGGTCATATATAGAAATATATAATGGTGATAATCACTCATCTTTATGAATATACTAAAGCTACTGAATTGTAATCTTTAAATATGGTGTGTGAATTATGTCTCAATTTTTTAAAAGAGACAATGTCTATGGCCCAGGTAAGAGGCACACCAAGACCTACCTAGGATTGGGAATAAGGAGGAGAAAAATTAATTATAGCAGATTTTGGGAAAGAAGAAGGAGCCAGATACGATTACGGCTTTAAGCCTAGAAATGAGGGAAAATGGTGGTGCCCTTAACAGAAAGAAGGGCAAGCAAGTCTGTGAGAGACGGTGATTAGCTCAGTATAGGACATATTGAGTACAAGAGTTCAAGGGGCCACACAGGTGCACAAGCACATCAGAAGCTGGAAAATCAGGCCTGAATTTCTGGAAATGGTAAAGAGTTGGGAACTACCTACCTCAAAGTCATGATTAAAGACTAGAGACGAGATGAGCCTTCTCAAGATTGTTTTAAAAAAAGAGCCAGCAGAGATTTTTCTCCTATATTTCAAGTCTTCTCTAAATTGGCGAGCCCCACTTCTTGTCCATTTATGGATACTTTGTGTACAGTTGCATCTGATTAGATCTGGAGTGTGTCCCATCTCATTTTCTAAAGGACTTTCTCTGTTCATCCCATTTTATAGATCTTGCAATTTACTATATATTTCATATGAAACATGGCAGTTTGCTTCCAGATTAATTACAAATATGGTTTCTGTGCCTGACAGTCTATATGAGAAGCAGACAGACTTTAGGCACAGCTATTAACTAGTTATAATTTGTATGTTCTTAGGGAAATATTTGTTGGTGTGATTTTTCCAAAGCAGAATCATCAAAAATATAGTTATTTGAAAGCTCTACCTGATCATTAACTGAATCTTCTGTATGTCTACTTCTGTTATCTTTTTCCTCTTGGGGTTTGGACATGTGGTTCAGTTTTTAGATGACTTATAATTTTTGATTGGGTGCCTGACATTGTGAACAAAACTTGTAGAGGCTCTAGATGACATTGTTTTTCTTTTCTTCAAGCAGATAAAGAGCCAGTAGATCACATTGAGCCTGTCCAGGTTCCATTTTAGGCTTTGTTACTGCTGATCTATTTCTATTTTTCTCTTACCCTTAGAGCACAGTGATTACTCTGAGAGAACTGCTCTAGGGTACAGCCCTTGCTCCTATGCCTCGGGCCTCCTGAGGTCTTAACTGACATCTCAAGGTGTTGTTTACCAAGCCTCATCCATCTTGGTAAGACAATGCTATCTCCTCAGCACCATTCATGGCTGAAATCTCTGCTCACTTCTTCAGCCTCCCTGCTGCTATATTCTTCTGGAAATCTTGGAATCTCACTCAGCACATGTGCAACTGAGAAATCAACTGATGGCTTCAGGGAATCCTTCTGCATATTTGGGGACTCACTTCTCTGTGGTTCTCTCCTCTCCGGCAGTCCCCAACACTGAGGAGACCTCTGTCTACTTAGCACAGGGGGGTGATGCTTTCTGCCTGGGCTTTAGTCCCCTTGCTGAGAATGAAAAAACATCCTCAGGTTGTAATCACATGTGGCAGATGTGGAGCCCATTTGATTTGCTGCCCATCTCTCAAGGATCACAGCTCCTTGGCTTCCTGACTGTGTTGATTGTTCTCCAAAGCTTTCAAGTGTGTTTTTAAATATTCAGTCTCACTTGGCGCAATGGCTCATGCCTGTAATCCCAGCACTTTGGGAGGCCGAGATGGGTGGATCACCTGAGGTCAGGAGTTCAAGACCAAGCCTGGCCAATATGGTGAAACCCCGTCTTTACTAAAAATACAAAAATTAGCCAGGCATGGTGGCGCATGCCTATAATCCCAACTACTCAGGAGGCTGAGGCAGGAGAATCGCTTGAACCTGGGAGGCAGAGGTTGCGGTGAGTCAAGATCCCACCGCTGCACTCCAGCCTGGGCAACAGGGCAAAACTCCATCTCAAGGAAAAAAAAAAATAGGCTCATCATTATGTGGGGCAGGTTAGTACAATTCAAATTACTCCATTGGAACTAGAAACCTGACACAAGAAAATAAACAGATAGATAAGAACTGGCACTTGGAAACCTAATTTGGGGAGGAGGAATGAGAGATAGGAGAAAAAGAGAAAGAAGAGGAAAACCAGAATATGACAATCTTATAAAGGCCCAAAGAGAAAAGTGCTGGAGTAAGCATTATCAAAAAGAAAGCGAAGGTAAGGACATTATCCTTGGTGAGAGCAGAAGTTCATGAGTGTCGCATTTACAAATTGTCCTGTGTATTTATCTCCACCAAATGGTAAGCTTCCGGGGGATGTGCAACAAGTCTTACAATTGTATGCATCGTCACAGAACCGTGCTAAACATTCACTAAATGTTCACTCTATGATTGTTCATGAACTACAGGATTAGGAAAAGTTTCAAATAGCTGAATAGAATGCCTTCGAGAGAGGCTGGGGTAAAGCTGATGGAGAGGTGTGGTTTGGAGTGTCCTCAGCAGAAAGGTTGGGAGACGCTAATTTAGCAGAGTGCCCCACCCCCACCCCACTAGGCTATTTATACCCACCAGCAAGCGTGCCAGGAGCATAGCATTCAGTTCATGACTCAAGGAGGGAGAAATGAATTTAATTTCAAGGATCCCAACTCACATGTGGAGAAAAGAAGTTTAGCTTGTGCCTTTTCTTCTGCCCTCTTACTATCCATGCAAGTAATACCCGTAAAGCTAAAAAGAGGCCTGTGAGTGAGCAGGCTATGAGTCTATAGGAAATGTAATTTCCTTTGCTTCATCTTTAAAAACATTTTTCACTTGCATTTGGTTGAAAGAATGTCCTGTGCCCACTCGACCCATTTGACAACTGGAAATGTCTACTATGGCCCGCTCACATCACCTTGGCTCTCCATCCGAGATGACAGAGCTTTCCCTTACTTCATTTCACTCCCACTCCAGATCCAAAGGTGCCCGTTCTTGCTGTGCCCTCTCCCTTCCTGTAACTACCCAGTCAGTTTCCAGTGTTTATAGACATGTCTAACCTGATGGAGAACTTCACAGATCAACGAAGTCACAGGCAAGCGGAACTAGAAGGGTCCACGTGATACTATCTGACCCAAGAAAGAGCAGTGTCCTTTAATGATTGTGTTGACTTTTGGAGTGAGGCTGCATTTGAGTCCTCGTTTTGCCACTTTTCATCTTTGTGACCTTGGGTAAACCCTGTAGTCTCTCTGTGCTTCAGTTACATCTTCAGTAAAATAGGAATGATAAGAGTACTTACCTTGTACTGCTGTTGTGAGGATTAATACAGTGCCTGGCTACCCTTACGAAGGCATGAGAAAGCTCGCTCTAAGCTATAAAATAATGTAAGTGTGCAGCATGATTGACTTTATTTTTCTTACTGCCACATCCAGTTTTTAGTCAATTCCGACTTGTGTGGACCTCAGGAGACAGGGAACTGATGGACTGCTCAGCACGGAGCCAGTCAGCCTCTGCCCTGTGCTGGGTCAGACGGCTCTCCAGAGGTATGGCAGATGCTGGTTGGCCCAGGGACGGGGAGCAGCTCTGCCGTGGAACTGAAGCCCTTGCATCTCCGTACTGCTGCGAGGGAGACTATCCCAGAAGCAGCCAGGATTACAGAAGGGGCCTAATTGGGGTGCCGGGCAGTCAGACACAGAGGATACTTCGAGATAGACTCTGTGGGAAAGGCATCGCCACCCCACATAGCAGGAGAGAAGCAACTGCCACCTCCACCTTCCCTCCTCATGTATAGTGGATGATCAATGACTCATCTCAAAGGGAACATTTCTTTGTGAGAGTGCAATGCATCATCATTAGACTGATTAGAAATTGTTCCTTGCCAACTGAAAGCATGTGTATTGGAGAGTCTGGAATGCAAAAGCAGAAAGGACTTTGAACACACCTGTGTCCCAACCCTGGCTCTGCCACTTATCAGCTCCGTGACCTTGGGAAAATGGCTTAGCTCCCCTGGTTCTGTTACTTTGTCTATAAAATGAGGATAATAATTTCCATTCCATAGGGTTATTGTTGAATGTCAAAGGAGATGGCCTATGTACAATGCGGTGCACATACAGTGCCAGGCTCAGAGGAAGCAATAAGACAATGTCTGCTCCTTCCCTCTCTAAGTGAATCATTGTGTGTGAGTGTGCAGGGAGTATTCAATTGCTTGTCAACCTGTCCACCCCATGGTGTCTCAAGTGTCTCCAGAATTCCTAGAATTGAACGTTACTTGCTCAGGACAGAACAAAACTCAATGGTGTCTTGCTCTATAAGATTTATAGTTCTGGCCGGGCACAGAAGCTCACGCCTGTAATCCCAGCACTTTGGGAGGCCGAGGCGGGCGGATTACCTGAGGTCAGAAGTTAGAGACCAGCCTGGTCAACATGGTGAAACCCTGTCTCTGCTAAAAATACAAAAAATAGCTGGGTGTGGTGGTGGGTGCCTGTAATCCCAGCTACTCAGGAGGGTGAGGAAGGAGAATGGCTTGAACCCAGGAGGCGGAAGTTGCAGTGAGCCGAGATTGCACCACCGCATTCCAGCCTGGGTAACAGAGTTAGACTCTGTCTCAACAAAACAAAACAAAACAAAACAGGCCGGGCGCGGTGGCTCAAGCCTGTAATCCCAGCACTTTGGGAGGCCGAGACGGGCGGATCACGAGGTCAGGAGATCGAGACCATCCTGGCTAACACGGTGAAACCCCGTCTTTACTAAAAAATACAAAAAGCTAGCCGGGCGAGGTGGTGGGCACCTGTAGTCCCATCTACTCAGGAGGCTGAGGCAGGAGAATGGCGTAAACCCAGGAGGTGGAGCTTGCAGTGAGCTGAGATCCAGCCACTGCACTCCAGCCCAGGCGACAGAGCGAGACTCCGTCTCAAAAACAAAACAAAACAAAACAAAACCATTTATAATTCTATTGCTTTCATTGCCATAACTCCACATTTTCGAATTTACTGACTTAACTATGAAAGGGGTATGTTTTACTTTTACAAATGTGGACCTAGGTATGCTGTCACCAGGTAGTGGTATTTTTATCTAGAGTTATTTCCAAAATTGTGAACCTATACAAATTTATTTTACCAAAGCTACCATATTTTCTGTTTATTTTCATGTCAGTGTTCTCCACCCAGTTAAGATTCTTGGGGGCAGAGACCATGAACCACTGATCTTTGTATTGTCACTGCTTGACTTACTATTTGGCACATATGCAATGCTCAATAAATCCTTTTTTATATACATACTTTAAGTTCTGGGATACATGTGCAGAACATGGAGGTTTGTTACATATGGATACATGTGCCATGGTGGTTTGCTGTACCCAGCAACCCCTCATCTACATTAGGTATTTCTTCTAATGCTATCCCTCCCCTTGACGCACATCCCCTGACAGGCCCCAGTATGTGATGTTCTCCTCCCTGTGCCCATAAGTTCTCATTGTTCAACTCCCACTTATGAATGAGAACATGCGGTGTTTTGTTTTCTGTTCCTGTGTTAGTTTGCTGAGAATGATGGTTTCCAGCTTCATCAATGTCCCTGCAAAGGACATGAACTCATTCTTTTTTACACCTGCATAGTATTCCATGGTGTATATGTGCCACATTTTCTTTATCCAGCCTATCATTGATGGTTATTTGGGTTGGTTCCAAGTCTCTGCTATTGTAAATAGTGCTGCAATAAACATATGTGTGCATGTTTCTTTATAGAATGATTTATAATCCTTTGGATATATACCCAGTAATGGGGTTGCTGGGTCAAATAGTATTTCTGGTTCTAGATCCCTGAGGAATTGCCACACTGTCTTCCACAATGGTTGAACTAATTTACACTCCCACCAACAGTGTAAAAATGTTCCTATTTGTCCACATCTTCTCCAGCATCTGTTGCTTTCTCACCTTTTAATGATCGCCATTCTAACTGGTGTAAGATGGTATCTCATTGTGGTTTTGATTTGCATTTCTCTAATGACCAGTGATGATCTTTTTTTCATGTTTGTTGGCTGCATAAATGTCTTCTTTTGAGAAGTGTCTGTTCATATCCTTCACCCACTTTTTGATGGGGTTGTTTTTTTCTTATAAATTTAAGTTCATTTTAGATTGTGGATATTAGCCCTTTGTCAGATGGATACATTGCAAAAATTTTCTCACATTCTGTAGGTTGCCTGTTCACTCTGATGCTACTTTCTTTTGCTGTGCAGAAGTTCTTTAGTTTAATTAGATCCCATTTGTCAATTTTGGCTTTTGTTGCAATTGCTTTTGGTGTTTTAGTCATGAAGTCTTTGCCCATGCCTATGCCCTGAATGGTATTGCCTAGGTTTTCTTCTAGGGTTTTTATGGTTTTAGGTCTTAAATTTAAATCTTTAATCCATCTTGAGTTAATTTTTGTATAAGGTGTAAGGAAGGGGTCCAGTTTCAGTTTACTGCATATGGCTAGTTAGTTTTCCCAACACCATTTATTAAATAGGGAATCCTTTCCCCATTGCTTGTTTTTGTCAGGTTTGTCAAAGATCAGATGGTTGTAGATGTGTGGTGTTATTTCTGAGGCCTCTGTTCTGTTCCATCCATCTATATATCTGTTTTGCTACCAGTACCAAGCTGTTTTGGTTACTGTAGCTTTGCAGTATAGTTTGAAGTCAGGTAGTATGATGCCTTCAACTTTGTTCTTTTTGCCTAGGATTGTCTTGGCTATACAGGCTCTTTTTTGGTTCCATATGAAATTTAAAGTAGTTTCTTCTAATTCTGTGATGAAAGTCAATGGTAGCTTGATGGGAATAGCATGGAATTTGTAAATTACTTTGGGCAGTACGGCCATTTTCACAACACTGATTGTCCCTATCCACGAGTGTGGAATGTTTTTCCATTTGTTTCTGTCCTCTCTTATTTCCTTGAGCAATGGTTTGTAGTTCTCCTTGAAGAGGTCCTTCACGTCCCTTGTAAGTTGTATTCCTTGGTATTTTATTCTCTTTGTAGCAATCCTGAATGGGAGTTCACTCATGATTTGGCTCTCTATTTGTCTATTATTGATGTATAGGAGTGCTTGTGATTTTTACACATTGATTTTGTATCCTGAGACTTTGCTGAAGTTGCTTATCAGCTTAAGGAGATTTGAGGTTGAGACGATGGGGTTTTCCAACTATACAATCATGTCATCTGCAAACAAAGACAATTTGACTTCCTCTCTTCCTATTTGAATAACTTTTATTTCTTTCTCTTGCCTGATTTCCCTGGCCAGAACTTCCAATACTATGTTGAATAGGAGTGGTGAGAGAGGGCATCCTTGCCTTGTGCTGGTTTTCAAAAGGAATGCTTCCAGCTTTTGCCCATTAAGTATGATATTGGCTGTGGATTTGTCATAAATAGCTCTTATTAAGATACATTCCCCATCAATATCTAGTTTATTGAGTGTTTTTAGCATGAAGGGGTGTTGAATTTTATCAAAGGCCTTTTCTGCATCTATTGATATAATCATGTGGTTTTTCTCATTGGTTCTGTTTGTGTGATAGATTACATTTATTTATTTATTTGAGTGTGTTGAACCAGTGTTGCATCCCAGGGATAAAGCCAACCTGAGCGTGGTGGATAAGCTTTTTAATGTGCTGCTGGATTCAGTTTGCCAGTATTTCACTGAGGATTTTTGTACCAATGTTCATCAGTGATATTGGCCTGAAATTTTCTTTTTTTGTTGTGTCTCTGCCAGGTTTTGATGCCAGGATGATCCTGGCCTCATAAAATGAGTTAGGGAGGAGTCCCTCTTTTTCTATTGTTTGGAATAATTTCAGAAGGAATGGTACCAGCTCCTCTTTGTAACTCTGGTAGAATTTGGCTGTGAATCTATCTGTTCCTGGGCTTTTTTTTTGGTTGGTAGGCTGTTAATTACTGCCTCAATTTCAGAACTTGTTATTGGTCTATTCAGGGATTTGACTTCCTGGCTTAGACTTGGGAGGGTGTATGTGACCAGGAATTTATCCATTTCTTCTAGATTTTCTAGTTTATTTGCATAGAGGTGTTTATAGTATTCTCTCATGGTAGTTTGTATTTCTGTGGGATCAGTGGTGATATCCCCTTTATCATTTTTTCTTGTGTCTATATTGATTCTTCTCTCTTTTCTTCTTTATTAGTCTGGCTAGTGGTCTATTTTGTTAATCTTTTCAAAAAACCAGCTCCTGGATTCACTGATTTTTTGAAGGGTTTCACATGTCTCTATCTCCTTCAGTTCTCCTCTGATCTTAGTTATTTCTTGTCTTTTGCCAGCTTTTGAATTTGTTTGCTCTTGCTTCTCTAGTTCTTTTAACTGTGATGTTAGGGTGTTGATTTGAGATCTTTCCTGCTTTCTTTTGTGGGCATGTAGTGCTATAAATTTCCCTCTAAACACTTTTTTAGCTGTGTCCCAGAGATTCTGGTACGTTGTGTCTTTGTTCTCATTGGTTTCAAAGAACTTATTTATCTCTGCCTTAATTTCGTTATTTACACAGTAGTCATTCAGGAACAGGTTGTTCAGTTTCCATGTAGTTGTGTGGTTTTGAGTGAGTTTCTTAATCCTGGGTCCTAATTTGATTGCACTGTGGTCTGAGAGACTGTTACGATTTCTGTTCTTTTGCATTTGCTGAGGAGTGTTTTACTTCCGATTATGTGGTCAATTTTAGCGTAAGTGCTATGTGGTGCTGCGAAGAATGTATATTCTGTTGATATGGGGTGAAGAGTTTTGTAGATGTCTATTAGGTCTGCTTGGTCCAGAGCTGAGTTCAAGTCCTGAATATCGTTGTTAATTTCCTGTCTCGTTGATCTGTCTAATATTGACAGTGGGGTGTTAATGTCTCCCAGTATTATTGTATGGGAGTCTAAGTCTCTTTGTAGGTCTCTAAGAACTTGCTTTATGAATCTGGGTGCTCCTGTATTGGGTCCATATATATTTAGTGTATTAGCTCTTCTTGTTGCATTGATCCCTTTACCATTATGTAATCCCCTTCTTTGTCTTTTTTGATCTTTGTTGGTTTAAAGTCTGTTTTATCAGAGACTAGGATTGTAACCCCTGATTTTTTTTCTTTCCATTTGTTTGGTAAATATTTCTCCATCCCTTTATTTTGAGCCTATGTGTGTCTGCACGTGAAATGGGTCTCCTGAATACAGCACACCAATGGGTCTTGACTCTATCCAATTTGCCAGTCTGTGTCTTTTCATTGGGACATTTAGCCCATTTACATTTAAGATTAATATTGTTATGTGTGAATTTGATCCTGTCATTATGATGCTAGCTGGTTATTTTACCCATTAGTTGATGTAGTTTCTTCATAGTGTCAATGATCTTTACATTTTGGTATGTTTTTGCAGTGGCTGGTACCAGTTTTTCCTTTCCATATTTAGTGCTTCCTTCAGGAGCTCTTGTAAGGCAGGCCTGATGGTGACAAAATCCCTCAGCCTTTGCTTGTCTGTAAAGGATTTTATTTCTCTTTTGCTTAGGAAGCTTAGTTTGACTGGATATGAAATTCTGGGTTGAAAATTCTTTTCTTTAAGAATGTTGAATAAGGGCTCCCACTCTCTTCTGGCCTGTAGAGTCTCTGCCGAGAGATCTGCTGTCAGTCTGATAGGCTTCCCTTTGTGGGTAACCAGACCTTTCTCTCTGACTGCCCTTAACATTTTTTCCTTCATTTCAACCTTAATGAATCCAACGATTATGTATCTTGGGGTTGCTCTTCTCAAGGAGTATCTTTGTGGTGTTCTTTGTATTTCCTGAATTTGAATGTTGGCCTGTCTTTCTAGGTTGGGGAAGTTTTCCTGGATAATATCCTGAAGTGTGTTTTCCAACTTTCCAACTTGATTCCATTCTTCCCATCGCTGTAAGGTACACCAACCAAACATAGGTTTGGCCTTTTCACATAGTCCCATATTTCTTGGAAGCTTTGTTCATTCCTTTTCATTCTTTTTTCTCTAATCTTGTCTTTACACTTTATTTCATTAAGTTGACCTTCAGTCTCTTATATCCTTTCTTCTGCTTGATCAATTCAGCTATTGATACTTGTGTATGCTTCACAAAGTTCTCATGCTGTGTTTTTCAGCTCCATCCGGTCATTTATGTTCTTCTCTGAACTGGTTATTCTAGTTAGCAGTTCCTGTAACCTTTTATCAAGGTTCTTAGCTTCCTTGCCTTGGGTTAGAACATGCTCCTTTAGCTGAGAGGAGTTTGTTATTACCACCTTCTGAAGCCTACTTCTGTCAATTCATGAAACTCATTCTCCATCCAGTTTTGTTTCCTTGCTGGCAAGGAGTTGTGATCCTTTGGAGGAGAAGAGGCATTCTGGTTTTTGGAATTTTCTGCCTTTTTGCACTGGTTTTTCCTCATCTTCGTGGATTTATCTACCTTTGGCCTTTGAGGTTGGTGACCTTTGGATGGGGTTTTGGCATGGGCATCCTTTTTGTTGATGTTGATGCTGTTGCTTTCTGTTTGTTAGTTTTTCTTCTAACAGTCAGGTCCCTCTTCTTCAGGTCTGCTAGAGTTTGTTGGAGGTCTACTCCAGGCCCTGTTTGCCTGGATATCACCAGCAGAGGCTGCAGAACAGCAAATATTGCTGCCTGCTCCCTCCTCTGGAAGCTTCATCCCAGAGAGGCACCCACCAGATGCCAGCCAGAGCTCTTCTGTATGAGGTATCTGTTGACTCCTGCTGGGATGTGTCTCCCAGTCAGGAGCCACAGGTGTCAGGACCCATTTGAGGAGGCAATTGGTCCCTTAGCAGAGCTCAAGGGCTGTGCTGGGAGATCTGCAGCTCTCTTCAGAGCCAACAGGCAGGAACATTTAAGACTGCTGAAGCTGCGCCCACAGCTGTCCCTTCCCCCACGTGCTCTGTCCCAGGGAGACAGGAATTTTATCTATAAGCCCCTGACTGGGGCTGCTGCCTTTCTTTCAGAGATGCCCTGCCCAGAGAGGAGGAATCTAGAGAGGCAGTGTGGATACAGCAGCTTTGCTGCGCTATGGTGGGTTGGTTCTGCATCAGTTCAAACTCCCAGTGGCTTTGTTTACACTGTGAGGGGAAAACCACCTACTCAAGCCTCAGTAATGGCAGATGCCCCATTCCCCAGCAAGCTCATGTGTCCCAGGTCAACTTCAGACTGCTGTGCTGGCAGTGAGAATTTCAAGCCAGTGGATCTCAGTTTGTTGGGTTCCATGGGGGTGGGATCTGCTGAGCAAGACCAGTCAGCTCCCTTGCTTCAGCCCCCTTTTCAGGGTAGTGAACGGTTCTATCAGGGGAACCAGTCCCCAATATTTCAACATAAGTTATTTTCTATTTTCCCTAAGTGTTGGCTGGTCTGAGAAATAAAGAGAAAGAGTACAAAGAGAGAAATTTTACAGCTGGGCCTCCAGAGGTGTCATCACATATTGGTAGGACCGTGATGATGACCCTGAGCCACAAAACCAGCAAGTGTTTATTAGGGATTTTAATAGGGCCCAGGGGCTGTACGAACAGGGAGTAGGTCACAAGGATCACATGCTTCAAAGGGCCATAAAGATCACAAGGCAAGGCAAAATTAGAATTACTGATGAGGGTCTATGTCCCGCTGTGCATGCATTGTCTTGATAAACATCTTAACAGGAAACAGGGTTCAAGAGCAGACAACCGGTCTGACTAGAATTTACCAGGCTGGAATTTCCCAATCCTAGTAAGCCTGAGGGTACTGCAGCAGACCAAGACATATTTCAGTCCTTACCTCAATTGCATAAGACAGACACTTCCAGAGTGGCCGTCTATAGACCTACCCCTAGGAATGCATTCCTTCCCCAGGGTTATCAATTATTAATATTCCTTGCTGGGAAAATAACTCAATGATATTTCTCCTACTCACACATCCATCTATAGGCTCTCTGCAAGAAGAAAAATATGGCTCTATTGTGCCCGATCCCGCAGGCAGTCAGACCTTATGGTTATCTTCCCTTGTTCTCTGAAAATCATGTTATTCTGTTCTTTCTCAGGGTGCACTGATTTCATATTGTTCAAACATACATATTTACAGTCAGTTTGTACAATAGTGGTCCTGAGGTGATGTACATTCTCAGCTTACGAAGATAACAGGATTAAGAGATTAAAGACAGGCACAAGAAATTATGAGTATTATTAGGGAAGTGATAAATGTCCTTGAAATGTTTACAATTTATGTTCAGAGATTGCAGTAAAGACAGGCAAAAGAAATCATAAAGGTATTAATTTGGGGAACTGATAAATATCCATGAAATCTTTACAATTCATGTTCTTCTGCCTTGGCTCCAGCTGGTCCCTCTGTTCAGGGTCCCTGACTTCCCACAACATGGTTCTGTCTCACTGGTGTTCCAGGTGCCACTAGAGTATGAAAAAAAAAAAAAAAACTCCTGCAGCTAGCTCAGTGTCTGCCCAAACGGCCACCCAGTTTTGTGCTTGAAACCCAGGGCCCTGGTGGTGTAGGCGTCCAAGGTAATCTCCTGGTCTGTGGGTTGCAAAGACCATGGGAAAAGCATAGTATCTGGGCCGGATAGCACGGTCCCTCACGGCACAGTCCCTCATGGATTCCCTTGGCTAGGAGAGGGAGTTCCTCAACCCCTTGCACTTCCTGGGTGAGGCGATGCCCCGCTCTGCTTCTGCTTGCCTTCCATGGGCTGCACACCCCGTCTAACCAGTCCCAATGAGATGAACCTGGTACCTCAGTTGGAAATGCTGCCTTCTGTGCTGGTCTTGCTGGGAGCTGCAGACTGGAGCTCTTCCCATTTAGCCATCTTGCCTGGTCCATCCAATGCTCAATAAATCTTAAAGTGAACTTGGAACTGAGCTGTTCTTCCTACCTAAACTCTCTAGTTCTTTAAAAGTCAAATTCAACATGACCTCCCACACAATGGTTGACTATGACTTGGGATAAATGGTGTTATGCCCTTGAAGCAGCCAAAATAAACAACTCATCATTAATAAAAGATGCACATAGCCAGGTGCAGTGGCACATGCTTGTAATCTCAGGATTTTGGGAGGCCAAGGATCACTTGAGGCCAGGAGTTCAAGGCCAACCTGGGCAACATAGCGAGCAACATTAGCTGGGTGCAGTGGCACCACCTGTAGTTTCAGCTACTTGGGAAACTGAGGTAGGAGGATCTCTTGAGCCTGGGGGGTTTGAGGCTACAGTGAGCTATGATTGTGCCACTGTACTCCAGCCAGGGGACAGAGCAAGATTCTGTTTCAAAAAAAGAAAAAAGAAGATAAAAAGATGCTCACAAGAGAGGTGAAAAAAAGATCTCAGATCTTTTGGGATAATTCCAAAGTAGAATCTTAGATTCTTTTTCCATCCACCGTCCTTTCCAAAATATTTCAAGGTAACCTTTCAGGAAATTTCACTGTCTAATAATAACAAAAATTACAATACAGTTGTTGCCATCTATGAAATCCTTACCAGGCACCTGTGCAAAGTGCTTTCCATGGATTATTTGAATTCTTGTTGCAGCTTCACAATAGGATCAAAAAGAAGGCAAGTTCTATGTGCTTTGACGCCTAGCAATGCAGCTGCCCAGGGTCCCTCAGCTAGCAAGCCACATATCCAACCCAGAAGGTCAGACTCCAAAGCCCGGACTCTCTGCCACTGCACCTACCTTCCTCCCAGCCTAGCACGTGGGCTTCCTAAGACCTACTCCAAAGATTTCGCTTCACATCTAAGTTTTTTCCTTCCATGTGCCTTTTTCTTCAGCCAGGAGGGGCTACTTGCTCTTTAACATACACTCTCTACACTTTCCAAACTCTGCCCTGGCTTAGGAAACACCTGCTTCCTGGAGTGCTTTTCCCACCTTCTTTGCATATCCAATCCCGCCAACCTTCTAGGTCAAACACCATCTCCTCCAGAAAACCTTCCTTATCACCTGTGCTCATCACCACTGCACCCCAAGCCCCAACAGGTGTCTCCTCTCCCTTCTCTAAACTGTCAGAGTGTTTCCTCGGCACTGCTCCCGCAGCACTTCACACCTTGTCCCTGGTTCTCAGCGATGTGTAGAGGTCCCATCTCCACTTGATGCTGCTCACCTTGGAGGCAGAATCCAGGTAGGATCCAGACTCATCTCCCCACAGCACCCAGGACAGGAAATGGTGGGGTGGAAGCCCCTCCCGTGGCAGCCCCATGACCCAGGAGGATTTGTCTGACTAGCAAAGTCAGGCAGATTCCCTGCCCCCTCCCAGATTTTCTCACACCCACCAACTTAATTGATTTA
Source organism: Papio anubis (assembly GCF_008728515.1). NCBI lineage: Eukaryota > Metazoa > Chordata > Mammalia > Primates > Cercopithecidae > Papio > Papio anubis. The sequence continues at coordinate 119,599,916 of NC_044983.1, forward strand.
ATGGGCCTTTGTAGGACTCACCAACCAAGCATAAAATGGACCCACCTGTAGCCAGGAGCCACCTAATCAATCAAAGGGCGACAGAAAACCGAAAATACTGCATATGAGCAAAATAAATAATGGCCAATTAGTCACCATCTGTGCCTTGCTGTCAGCAGACAAAACCCACAACAATCCCCATTTCACTTCCTGCCTAGTCAGATTGCACAATGAAGTCTCAACTGAAAGGCGGGAACAAGGATCTGAGAGTGTTTTAAAATAGGATGTGCCTCTGAATTTGCTTTGAGGAAATTTCATCAACTCAGCTGACATTTGTTAAGTACCCACTGAATACCCGATGCTCTGCTGGGCACTGGAGATACAACAGTGACAAAGGCTTTTCTACCAAAGAGCTGAGCATGTGAGTAACCTCATAAAGAAATGGGTACCCAGACATGGTGGTGTGCACCTGTAATCCCAGCTACTTGGGAGGCTGAGGTAGGAGAATCACTTGAACCCGGGAGGCAGAGGTTGCAGTGAGTTGAGATTGCGCCACTGCACTCGGAGCTGGCAGAAAAGGCGAGACTCCATCTCAAAATAAAAGAGAGAAAGAGAGGAGACGCACCACTTCCATGCCAGTTCAGTTCAATAAATCGGCAAAACTTTGTCAAGATCAAAGCATTCCGGCATTCCGCCGCTCGGCTCAATCAAATCCTCGAGGATTCGAAATCGCCGGATCAAACCTGGCCAACGTGGGTGGCTCATGTCTCTCATCTAAAAAGTAGCCATGCTAATCCCAGCCACTTGGGAGGCTGAGGCAGAATCCACTTGAATCCAGGAGGCAGGGTTGCAGTAAGCCGAGACCGCACCATTGACCCCCAGCCTGGCTAAAAGAACAACACTTCAAGAAAGATAAAAAAAAAAAAAAAAAAAAAATTAGCCATGGTGGCATGTGCCTATAGTCCCAGCCACTTGGGAAGCGGAGGCACGAGAATCACTTGAACCCAGGGGCACAGGTTGCAGTGAGCTAAGATTGCACCACTGCACTCCAGCCTGGGCAATAGAGTGAGACTGTCTCAAAAAAAAAAAAAGAAAAAGAAAAAGAAAAAAGAAAAAAAATGGGAAGCAGAAAAGATAGGCAGCTTCGCTTTCGTCATGTGGCCTGGGGAAATGCCAGCTCTACTCTTGGCCTCAGACTTGGTGTTTTCACCTGAGAGATGGGATGATAACCAGGTTAGCTTGAGGAGGAACTGAGAAAACATTTGCATAAAGACCTGGTTCCTGGTAAGTGTGTCCTCATGGTCTACTCCCTCCCACCCATGCCTCAGGGCCCATAAGGATAATTTCTCCCTAACACAAATGCAAATGGGAAATGAGGACTACGCATACCATTCAGAGAAGCAAGTCCATGATAGAGACCTCATATAACTGCCTCCCAAAAGCAAAACTGAACTAAATCAGTTTTATTTTCTTCATATTTTCCTTGTGAAATGATTCATTTCAGCATATTTCTCTACCTATGAGCCTCAGATGGTGGCCCCACAAACGAAAATATCCTCAAAATTATCTAAGATCTGAGTCTTAGTTTCCCCGTCTGTGAGGTAGGAAGGATAATATTCAGCTCAAAGTTTCCTCCTGAGAAATAGAAAACTCACGTAATTACCTACTAAATATTTACTGGATACCTATGAAATGTTGGCACTGTTCTAGCTTCTGGGATTACAGCAGTGAACAAAACAGACTTAAAAATCTTCATCCTTTTGGTGAGTGCAGAAAGGTAACAAATATCTACATAAAATATATAGTACGTCAAATGGCTAAATGCATACAAAGCATTTAGTACAAGACATGACTTGTACATATCATGCAGCATTTACACTAATGCAGATAACGATCAGCACCAAGAGAAATAAGCTTCTTCAAGGTCAGGCTCAAAGGCACATTATAGGTAAGAGGAAGCAGAGAGTCTCGGTTCCCACAATCACTTAACACCAAGTAATCCACTCAAAGAAAAGGAGACTGAGCCTGGGGATGGCAGTGCTATGGCAAAGTCAACAGTGTTTTTGCCTTATATTTGAGAACAACAGTGGAAATGATTTTCCCACTCATTCAGCCCCATCTCTAATTCACTTTCTTATTTAACTCAATGGCCCAAACATCCCTAAAGACTTCCTTGTATGAAAAATGACATTGTGTTGGCAAAATGTGTATATTCTGTGGCCCTTTGCTTCCTGATACAGAAATAAATGAATCAACTTGGGTGTTGGGCCTTGTAGCTGGGACAGGGCTCAATGTCATAAACATTCAGAAGGGCCAGACCAAAATCAGAACATCTATCCCTGGAATAAGGTCACTGAATTGTATCTGAAAAAGCAAAAATCTGCCCAGAGCTAGCATACACATTTTCCAGTGAAAATGCCTCACCCCTCACACATGAGAAAACAGAGCCTGAGAGAGGTTAAACAGAGTCAGCACTTAACTCAGGCAGTCTAATTTCAGAGATCATGCTCTTATCACTCAATCCCCTCTAGGACTTCCCTTCATTAACAAGTTGTTGGGGCAGTGGTGTGGGTGATACAATAGGAGCAGACAGCCCAAAAACCTCTCTGTGAACACTCTTTCTCTCCCTTCGTCGGGGAGATCACGCCACCTAACCATTCAGCTACCTATCTATCCATAATCCATCCTTCCATCATTCTGTCCAGCTACCCACTCACTTATTCATCCATCTCTCCCTTCATCCACCATCTACTCATCTTCAAATTCAACAATCCATTTATTCGCTTGCCCACCCACTCACCCACCCACACAATTGTCTATTCATCTTCCAAACCATCAATTTATCAATCAATCCATCTACTCACCCATCCATCCATCCTATTCACCTACCCATTCATTCATCTTCCAATCCATCAATCTATCTAGTCACTCATTCATCCATCTCCACACTAACCCATTCATACATACATATATACATACATACATACATACACACACACGTATCATTCAGCTATGGTTATGATGTCTAATGGCATCATTGGAATGGATTATCTTTATGGTTCCTCACAGTCTAAGATGATGTGATGCCATAAAAATTGATAGACAGGTGGATGATCATATGTAAAAAGAACTACAATCTCATCAAGCCCTCAAACACCTTATATGCAGTGGGGAAGATCAAAAGATAAATACATCAGTAGCTAGAACAGGAGGGATAAAATTAAAAGAGCCTAAGAGAGGTATAAACAGCAGCATAAGGGTAGAGCTGGTTGAGGCTACAATGGCCTGGTCCACATAAAGAAAGGTGGCCCAACTGTTTTTGAAGAATGTTTCAACCAGTGTTGTGAGTTTGAAGGTCACCAAAATCCAGAATCTACTTCAACCAATAGGCTACACTATGTTTGAAAATCCTGGCCTGGCGCAGTGACTCACACCTGTAATCCCAGCACTTTGGGAGGCTGAGGCAGGTGGATCACCTAAGGTCAGGAGTTCAAGACTAGCCTGACCAACATGGTGAAACCCCATCTCTACTAAGAATATAAAAATTAGCTGAGTTGGTGGTGGGTGCCTGTAATCCCAGCTACTTGGGAGGCTGAGGCAGGAGAATAACTTGAACCCAGGAAGCGGAGGTTGCAGTGAGCTGAGATCGCACCATTGCACTCCAGGCTGGCGACAGAGCAAGACTCTGTCTCAGAAAAAAAAAAAAAAAAGAGAGAGAGAGAGAGAAGAAAGAAAAGAAAATCCTACCCTCTTTTGCATGAGGTATCTGCTTCCAGGTACCTCAGAGGTACCTATTAAAGGCAAGAGTTTCCTGGGAAACGCATCAGTACCTATCTATAAGATAAGCAATCAGACCATCTGTAATTACAGAATCTTATTTTCTGAACCCCAAATCAAGGCATGTGTCAAGCACTCATGCAGACAAAAGGTCTATCTGGAATCTGAGCTGCCTTGAAAATTCTGCCTCACATAAGCTGTGGCTGTAGAAAGGTTGAGCCTGAGAGGTCAGAAATTCTCCCTGGGAACCCTGGGAAATCTGGTTTTCACCTCCATCTCAAAACACTGCTAGACAAGTTCAGGCCAGCAAGAGCATCCAGCAGAGGCCAAAGGGCACCCAAAGAGCAGTAAGAAGACACCAAAAGTCAGATGCGAGCGGGAAGAGGGAAAAGAAAACTGGTAGCATGGCAGGCAATCCTTAAAAAGCAGATGAGAAGTCCCCTCCAGCCCCACCGAAAATGAACTTGATTGACTCCCTTCACAAGTATTTTCTGAGCTGGGTTTGTACAGAGAGAATCTGTCAGATCAGCCTGCACCAGCGCCGGGTTCAGGGACGCTGCACTGCTTTCCCTTCCTGCTCTGCATTCTCTGTCCTCAAAGGGGCAGAGTGCTCCTGCCGACAGGAAGCACACACCACACTACGGGGACTTAGTTCCTGCCAAGGTGGACACGTCCATCAGAAAGCATTTGCTGAGATGCAAAGGGGCCCCACAAGTGGTAGAAAAGGGCACCGTAGGTTGGGAAACCCACTATCCCAGGGTCAGGATTGTACCCAAGGCTGGCTCTGGTCATCTGCATGGGAGATGATCTATCAGTGGAAAACAGTAACAATAATGCCTAATACTTATGGTGTTACATCCGTCATATCATTCAATCTTAGGAACTACCCAATGAAGTCGGTACTATTCTAATACCCATTTTATGGCTGGGAAATTTAAACACAAAAAGGCAAATTAACTTAAGATCACATAGACCCGGAACTGGAACCCAGGCAATCTGTCTGCAGAGCCTGAGGGTTTACCACTAGGCATAAAAATGGGTACATGGGAGCATTTGCAATGCACTGTTCCAAAGGCTTTGTGTCCACTCACTCGTTTAATCCTCACAAGGGCCTTCTGAGGTGCGTCCCTAGTATTATCTCCATTTCGCCGGTGAGGAAAGCAAGCTACAGAGTAACTCCCTGGCCGGGTGTGGTGGCTCACACCTGTAATCTCAGCACTTTGGGAGGCCACGGTGGGCGGATCACCTGAGGTCAGGTGTTCAAGACCTGCCTGGCCAACATGGTGAAACCCCATCTCTTCTAAAAATACAAAAATTAGCTGGGCATGGTGGTGTGCATCTGTAATCCCAGCTGCTTGGGAGGCTGAGGCAGGAGAATCGCTTGAACCTGGGAAGCAGAGGTTGCAGTGAGCAGAGATTACTGCACTCCAGCCTGGGCACCACAGACTCTGTCTCAAAAAAAAAAAAGAGTAACTCCCTAAGGTCGTGCAGCTTGAGAGGGGCAGAGCCAGGGTTTAATCCTCATATGCTGACTCCGTAGTCCATATTCTGAACCTCTAGGCAAGGGTGCCTCTTGATCGCCACCATGTAGTAATAGTAACAACAACACATCTACCACTTACCCAGGCCATTGGAAAGTCCCAGACTCGGACTGGTACCTGCATCGTCTCATTTGATCATCACAATAACTTTATATGATAGGCAATTGGGTACAGTAGCTATCCAAGATCTCACACAGCTCCATGTACCCTTTTAAACTGCAGTTCTGGAGGACATCTTAATGAGGAGATCATATCATTCCCCCAGACACAACTTCCTATGCAGTCCTACCCTTTCCCTCGATTAAATAACCCATTTCCAGATTTCCCAAGCAAGTAGCAAAGGACCCATTTCTTGTTGTATCCGTCATCTTCTGGTTCTTAGACAGTCATCAGGATCTCCAGAGGCCAAAGCAAGCAGGAGTTCTGTCAGGCTACATCTGTGGGCTTCTTATTCTGCTGCAAGAGGTCTGATCTCCTCCCTCTCAGGGCTCAGTGGCTCCATGTTTCAGCACCTGCCCTGCTCTCTTGGTCTCATGCAGGCAAGCCTGAGGCTCAGATGATCTGTTGCAGGAGTCCCAGGGCAAAACCACAGCCTGACCTGCCCACCCTAACCCTACTCTCTTTATAAAATAATCCTCCTTTTCTCCTTCCACTTTAAAATCCTTTCCTCTCCTCCCTCCCTTTGCCTCCTTCCCATCTTTCTTTTTCCTCTTTTTCAGTCTTCCTCCCTTTTTATTATTCTTCACCCTTGTTTGTCAAGTACTAAAATTCAAGCACTAAACGAAGCTGCCTCAAGCTTCAGTAGTATACAAAACAAATAAAGTCTCTTCCACACAGTTCATTATTTAAACGCATGTGCCTCAAATTCTAGCTAGTCAGTATTCAGATCTGGAACTTGAGCCTTTATAGTCCTTTGGGAAAAGGTCACCACACACACACACACACACACACACACATACACACCCTACACACACCTACACACACACACCCTACACACACACCCTACACACACATACACACACCCACATACTGACACACACACCCACACACCCACATATACACACACACCTTACACACGGCCAGATACACACATATACACTTCTATACACAGACACACTCACACATACATATACATATTAATTCCTGCATATTATTAATAGATACATACACTTCTATACTATTGGCTAGACACAGTCACCATATTGAATACCCCACACACACATACCTACATATAGGGTATATACACCACACACCATATACCACATTAATTCTATATTAATATTATTACACATACCCCATTAGACACACTATTAATATTAATAATACACTCTCATGGTATATACACATACCCCAAAGATATATATATTAATACACTTTACATACACCTGCCATACATACCTCTATTATTAATTTATATATACCCCACACACACAGATATGCAGTCTTAATTTTACCTATTATATATTATACAGACATTACACCCCCACACTGCACACACACATACCTGCATATTATTGTGACTCCACCTACATACATACATATAGGATACATTAATTCTACAAATTACACACACCCACAATGGCTGACATTACTACACTCCACCTATATATATATACAAGAGTAAACATCATTAATCTACACATAGACACACATTACATGCCCACACAGATACATACAATTTCACCATATACATACACCTCCATGCATACCTACATTATTATGACATTACATACCTCACAAGATATTATTATTGTATACTGCACATAGATAGGCACATGCACATACACTTTATTATTGCATACACATGGCATACATATACATATAGGTGTTATTGGTTCTACATTAATAAACACATATTAATACATAATTTACACATTACCTCTAATATATATATATACACACCTACCTATTACACTTCACGTGACATTATTTTCACCAATTCTCAAGACATATACTGACAGATATTGAGATACATACCTACTCTATATATATTATTATTATTACCTACACACAGATATTAACACACATGCACCCACAAACATACACTCTATACATAGCTAATTATATACACATTATTACCTATGCCACAGGACACACACACACACACCCCACATACATACACACCCCCACAAATTTTACATATTATTATTATTAATTCTAGACACTCCATCATAGTTACATAGACATTATTAAATTTACACAGACATGCTGGCCACTGCACATAGACACACACATACACTCCACATACACCCCATACACATACACTCCATACATCGAGACATAGATATATTACATATATACAGATGCCATACACTCTACACACCTAGATACACTCCACACATGCCAGACATCTACACAACCACATACACACACACAGACACACCCACACACACAGACACATTAGCCCGGCACACACATACATACACACACACTCCCCACACTCCCCACACACTCCACACATACCCACACCGACACACACACACACATATACACACACACCCATACATACCCACACACACCCCCACACACACATACACACACAAATACACACACACATACACAAACATACACACACACACCCCACTGCAAAATTACAACATGTCAACTGCCAGGGAAGAGAAGCAAAGGCTTCTATGAGAACCTGTCATGCTGCTGATCTCTATCAGCCAGCCAGCTGGGAGTGCCTTTAAATGCTGATGCCAGCTTTCTAGATCTGGAAGGTGAGTAAGGGGTCCCCTGGCCAAAGGAAGGAAGGAGCATTCTGGACAGAGGGGCTGTGCAAAGGCCCAGTGGTGGAAGGAAGAAGGAACACTCAAAGTAGCTGGTGGGATGAAAGTCAAAAGAGGGATAAGGCTGAAGAGCTAGACAGGGCCCAGCCAGGCAGGGTCTTGGAGGGACAGTGAAGTTTGCTTTTATCTAGGAGCAATGGCAAACCGCTGAAGAGATTAAGCAAGAGGGTAATGGGTCTAAACGTTTTGAAAAGTGTGTCCTGTCTCATGGGTGAGGCTCTGATGGGCAGGGGCTGGAGTGGAGATGGAAGACGGGCAGAGTGTACACGAGAAGACCCCTCTGGGAGACTACAGAGAAGGACTGGATGATGCTGGCGGAGGTGCAGACGTCACTTCCCCTGCTTTCCATTGCTTGGTGGACAACACGCTTGACGATGGATCAAGTTCTTGAGTGACCTTGGAAAAGTCACTTAACCACTTTCAGTCTCGTTTTCCTCGCTGTAAATGGAATTACTTATACTACATTTCTACCAGCATGACTTGGTGTACCAGCTAGGACAGCAGCGGCTGTATGGGAAGGTGTAGCAGACTCCGAAACTCCGTGCACAAGCTGGAGCCTCCGCCAGCTTGGGCCCACAGTCTAAATCTCCCGAAACAACAGATCTCTCGGACTGGCCTCTGCCTCTAGTCTCACCCAAATCAATTCCTCTTGATAATAATGCCACTTGGTAATAATCATTTATAATTAAATACAGATCTAAACAAGTAATTCCCCTATCGCCTATGTGTCTGTATTTACCTGACCTTCAAGGTCTCCATAATCTGATTCAAGTTTAACTCCTTGCCAATATTTTCGTCACCCCCTTCCTTCTGCTTATGCCTCACTGGGACCTGAACACGTCACGTGTTTCCAGGCCTCCCTGTTTTTGCTCGCTTGCCCCCTCTGCCTGGAATCACCTCCTCCATTCTCTCTAATAGAACAGAAATAATTGCCATTCTCTAAGGCCCATCTTCTGAGTCAGCTTCCTCATTCTTGCAAGTCAAATGCTTCCGTTCATTCCTCTAGAGGTCCCGTAACATTTTTTACTTCTGCTTTGGCCTTTAATCAATTTTCCATGTGTTCTTTTTCTGATGTATATGAATTTCCCCCAGCTTTATTGCAAACAGGAAAAGAGCAGGACCCCGTCTAGACACTGGTAGTCATATATATTCTCAGGAAGTGTTTATATAAAAATTGAGGTTGTGCATTATGGGACTATATTAGATTATCCCTACCAAGTAGATAATGTAGAAACCTGTATTGTTTTTTTTGAAGTTCTTCAAAGTCCGTATGTCTATCTTATGGATATAAGACCAAATGGATCAGAAATACCTGGGTAAAATTTGAATTTCTCATTCTCCTCTTAAAATCAAACAATTTAACTAAACTAAGTCAAACTAAAAGGATCTCAGAAATGATGCAGCTTAAGTATCCCCATTTTATGAATGAGATTATACAGTTTCAACTTAAGTCAACCCTCCAGTTAGGACTGTTACAAGCTACAAATATAGTGACCGTCCTGAGCCCCTCTCTTCTACGCTTACCCTGATAAGGCTCAGTCACTAGGGCCCAAGGGACATTCAAGGCATGGCAGCCTGCCAAGGTTCTCATTCAACCCAGCAGATGGGTGGCAACACCTCACTTCTCCCATTTGCTCCTCCAGGAAGAAGACTGGGCAAGCACTCTTTCAACTTTTAGAGACTTGGATTTTTTTTCTTCTTTGCCCAAATTAGTCATTTTAAGAACAGAGGAAAGAAAGCAACTTGTCACTTCTGTCACACACACAGGCCCAGCTAAGATGTGCAGAAGGGTTCTCTCCTAATACCCGAGTCCCCTTGCTGTTCTCTTGGGTCTTATCTTCATCCTACTCAGCTTCTTGTGGCCCCAATATTATATCCCAGAGTCATCCTCCTTTCCCTTAAAACTCTGGCCCAAGTTGGGCCAACAAGCCCTTCTCTTCTTTCCTGAAAGCAAAGCTGAGACAGCCAGACATCGCAGCATAGGGCAGTTATGAAGAGTAACCAGAGAATTGGAACCAAAAAGGCAAACAGCATCGCAACGGCCACATTTCCAAGGAGGAGCTTCTGATACAGAGAGAAATACAGACTCACCTCAGAGGCCGGGGCCACCTCCCAGGGACCTGGGTTCCCAGGAGCTTGTCTCCAGTTCTGTCATCTGTGCTCAGCTTCCGTTAGTGCTGTGCCTGCACCTATGAAGTGACATCACACACTCCTGCCAAGCTCATGGGATCCCTGTGAAAACCAAGGAAAACGTACCCATGAGACACAACTGAGACACCTTTAAATCTGATCAAATATAAGATGTTTCTTTCCTTTTGTTGGTTTGGGGGTTTGTTTTCCTCCTTGATCTATCACCCTTGGACACAATTCATCATATGGCTCAGAGGAAATACCTATCAGAACCCCAGCAGACACCTGCCAGAAAAGAGAGAACTTAATAATGGTTTAAAAAAGAGGATGGCGGGCTGGGCACGGTGGCTTGCACCTATAATCCCAGCATTTTGGGAGCCCGAGGCGGGCAGATCACCTGAGGTCTGCAGTTTGAGACCAGCCTGGCCAACATGGTGAAACCCTGTCTCTACTAAAAATACAAAAACTAGCCAGGCATGGTGGCAGACACCTGTAATCCCAGCTACTTGGGAGGCTGAGGCAGGAGAATCACTTGAACTCAGGAGGCAGAGGTTGCAGTGAGCTGAGATCATGCCGTTGCACTCCAGCCTAGGCAAAAAGAGCAAAACTTCTCTCCAAAATAAATAAGTAAATAAAATAAAATTAAATTAAAAAGAGGCTGGCACAGAACCAGGGCTCCCTTCGACTGCACTTGCCACCCTCCGATGAAGGCAAACAACTTACTGCACTCCAAATCTCAATTTTAAAAAGGCCCACATTGGCCAGGCACAGTGACTCACACTTGTAATCCTAGTACTTTGGGAGGCCAAGGCAGGAGGATCACTTTAGGTCAGAAGTTTGAGACCAGCCTGGCCAAAATGGTGAAACCCCATCTCTACTAAAAATATTTTAAAAAGCTGGGCACGGTGGTGCGTGCCTGTAGTCCCAGCTCCTCTGGAGGCTGAGGCAGGAGGATCGCTTGAACCCAGCGGGGAGGTGGAGGTTGCAGTGAGCCAAGACACACCAGTGCACTCTAGCCTGGGCAACAGAGAGAGACTCTGTCTCAAAAAAAAAAAGAAAGAAAGAAAGAAAAGGCCCATGTCCACTTGTCAGGCTTACCTGCTAGCAACAGGTGGTAGCTTCCAGCCTCCTTCCCCCTAACTTGAGGGACTGAAGTGAGTGGTAGGGTGGTGGCCTGGCTGAGGAGGTCTTTTAATGACCCCCAGAAGGTCTGTTCCTCAGTGGGCTCACCTGAAGGGCCTTATCCCCTCTACTGGTCTATGCCTGCTGTAGCCACCCCACCCGGGTGACTTTGTCAACTCCAGATGCAAATGTTTGGGTATCTGCAGTGGAATTCCTCTGCTCTGAACCCTCCTAGCACGTGGACCTAGAAGGGCTCAGAATACAGTAGGAGCTCAATAAACATTCGTTGGCTCTTTGCATAAATGAATGTGAGTATCAAACGTCAGAGGCCAAGATTTTACTTGGTTTGTATCTGTTCTGTATGTAACGGGTATTCAGGAAAAAGTTCGTCAGGCAATGTCTTCATTAAATCATAATAGTTTACCATTTAAAGTATCTACTGTGTGCCATGTGCTTCACAGACGTTCTGGAAATAACCATGAAACAATCATGAGATGTTCTTGTCCCCATATCACAGCTGATGAAACTGAAGCACAGGAGGTTCGGTAACGATGCCAGGTTACTTGATTATTTACTGGGGCTGGAACTTTACCTCCAGATTAACTCCAAAGACCAGCACCATCAATGTAACCATCTGTCATTCTACTTACCTGTCCTTCCCCACCCACCAACACCATTCCAAAAAAGGATTTAGGACAACTCACTGAACAACGAGTCCTCAGGATCTCTCTCTAGAAAAATCTAGAGAAATGTTCTTTTTAGAAACATTTCCGATTTTTTTGTTCAACTTTTATATTAGTCTCAGGGGGTACATGTGCATGTTTGTTACTTGGGTAAGTTGTGTGTTGCTGAGGTTTGGTGTACAAATGATCCCATCACCCAGGTATAGGATCCAATAGGCAGTTTTTCAACCCTTGCCCCCTCCCAGCCTCCCCGCTCTAGTAGTTCCTCATGTCTGTTACTCCCATCTTTATATCCATCTGTACTCAACATTTAGCTCCCACTTACAAGTGAGAACGTGTGGTATTTGGTTTTAAGTTCCTGCATTAATTCTCTTAGGATAATTTGAATATCAGAAATTATCAGACTTTATCCAGAGCCACATTGGGGAAATAAAGTCATCAAAGAATGAAGTAAATCCAGTTTGATCAAACAGCAGAGCAATGATTAAAATCACCTTGGGATGTCTATTATTAACGCAGTTCTAAGGCAATTCTGGAAGAAAAATCCCATTGAGTGTTGAATGATCACATCCTTAAAACAGGTCCCTCTCATAGATTCTCAAATAGATGTATTTGAGGAGCAAAATACTCTCTTGTTTTTATAAACTCTGGGGGTGTTTATTTAAAAAATAAAATCATGCTACTTATTTATTACCAAATCAAGGTACTTTTTACCTTCTAATACATAAGAAGCTTTTGTAGAAAACAGGTTGATGTATTTAGAATGTATTATTTCTATCTTTGGGGAAAAAGGGGCTGTTAATATCCAGGAAGACAGACTTGAATGAGACGCTGGTCAAACGCGTTCCTCAAAGTCAGACTTTCTTCTGAAAGGCGCAAAGTTTCCCTCTCCTTTCAGGCTTGTAGAAATGCCAGCTTCCACATTGGTGGAAAGCTTGGGGGACTGGATGAGGTTTATTGTTGTGTTTGTTTGTTTCTTTGTTTGTTTGTGAAAAGGAGATTACATCAGAAAGGGCCTAAAAATAAAGGCCAAGTCTCCATCAACAGGGCGGCCACCCACCTGCACACGCCCAGGGGCCTGCATGCCTCTGAAGCCTCATTCAGGTCTGTGGCAGAGTATCTTCATTCTGGCTGCTGTTGGAATCATCAGAAGAGCTTTCAAAACTCCCAGAGTCCAATCCTCAACCCAATGCAATGACATCAGGAACTCTGGGGAGGACCCAGATGTGATTTTTTTTTAAAGTCCCTGGGCAATTCCCATGTGTAACCCAGGCTAAGACCACAGCCACTTCAATTGTCCCCTGAAGCCCAGGTTGTACAAGGATGTCGAACCATCAAAACTCAACAGCAGTGCTTGCTTTAGCAGCACATATACTAAAACTGAAATGATACAAAGAAGAGTCACATGGCCCCTGCTCAAGGATGACATGCAAATTCGTGAAGTCCATATTTTTAAATTTCGTGCCGTGCATTAAGAAAAATAATAAAAACAGGCCGGGCACAGTGGCTCACGCTTGTAATTCCAGCACTTTGGGAGGCCGAGGTGGGTGGATTACTTCAGGTCGGGAGTTTGAGACCAGCCTGACCAACATGATGAAACTCCATCTCTACTAAAAAATACAAAATTAGCCCAGTGTGGTGTTGCATGCCTGTAATCCCAACTACTTGGGAGGTTGAAGCAGGAAGGCAGGAGATCCACTTGAACCCAGGAGGAGGAGGTTGCAGTGAGCAACCTCCTGGCACCATTGTACCCCAGCCTGGGCAACAAGGGTGAAACTCCATGAAAGAGAAGAGAAGAGAAGAGAAGAGAGGAAAGAAGGGAAAGAGAGAGAGAGAGAGAAAGAGAAAGAAGGAAGGAAGGAAGGAAGGAAGGAAGGAAGGAAGGAAGGAAGGAAGGAAGGAAGGAAGGAAGGAAATACAAACAACAACTCCACAGCAGCCAGCATCACATAGCCTGAGAGGTGGCATCCTTGACTCTGCCCCCAAGCATATGAATCCTGCTTCCATTATAATTCTAGTTATGAGACCATAGGCATCTACAGAGTGCTGAATATTTCTATGCCTCCATTTCCTCATCTGTAAAATGGAGATACAGTCCTTTCTTTGGGAGTCATTGTAAAAATTAAATAAGGTGATATATAGAAGGCACTTAGCATCTGGCTGGAACATAACGAGAGACTGGTAGTCATTTTTTCCAGAATCTCAGTATTCCATCCTGAGTTAAGAGGTGAAGAGCAAACAGTGCTTGGTGGCCTGGGAGGAGTTACATATAATTTCTCTTTTCTCTTGCTTGCCACCAATCACCTTTGCCTCAGAGTTTGGGTGGGGCACAAGACAACTTGTAAACCTCAGCCTAGTTACAGAGCGGCCTTTAAAGATTGTCCCCCAGGGTAAGGGGCAGTGTCTCTGGGTAGTGGAGGAGTAGCTGCCCTTGGGGGATGTGTCTGGGTTCCTAGACATCTTAGGAATGATCAGTTTCCTAGGGGAGGGCATCTGACAATGGATCCAGGGGTTTCCGAGACCTGAGGGGCTATGAGGAACGGGAGGACCCTTCTGCCTTCTTGACCTTCTGTGTGCAGAGTCACTACGAGTTCAGTTAGGCACCGTGAACAACAGGAAGAACAGATGCTCTGGCCCAGCTTCCTCTTTTCTGAGAAGCGGAGAGTCTGAATCATAGAAGACGTGCAGTGATTCAGATTTTGAGATAAGAAAGGACACATCAAAACAGTAATCTTCAGTTTTCCCAGAAGCAGCTTCTCTTTGAACACATATTTTACCTGCAACTACTAGCTAACAAATCATAGGCCACCGTGAAGCTTGTTTTACTGGCAAAGGATCAATTCAGCATGTCTGACATATGCCAGGCGCTGGGCATGTAATATCTCATCACGGTGGGCTGAGGCTCATGGACTAGAAATAAACTGCCCAAGGTCACTCAGTTGGTAAATGCTAGATTCCAGAGACCAGAGTTTTCCGCGGCTCTCCACCTTGAGCACACATCAGAATCCTCTGCGGTCTTGTTGAAACAGATTGCTGTTTCAAGCAAGTCTCCAGACTGACTGATTCAGCATGTCTGGGGTGCTGCCTGAGAATCTGCATTCTTTTTTTTTTTTTTTTTTTTTTTTTGAGACAGAGTTTCCCTCTGTCACCCAGGCTGGAATGCAGTGGCGCGCGACCTCGGCTCACTGCAAGCTCCGCCTTCCAGGTTCATACCATTCTCCTGCCTCAGCCTCCCCAGTAGCTGGGGCTATAGGCGCCCACCACCTCGCCCGGCTAATTTTTTGTATTTTCAGTAGAGACGGGGTTTCACCGTGTTAGCCAGGATGGTCTCGATCTCCTGACCTCGTGATCCACCCGCCTCGGCCTTCCAAAGTGCTGGGATTACAGGCGTGAGCCACCGCACCCAGCCCGAGAATCTGCATTCTTAACAAGTTCCCAGGTGATGCTGATGCTACCGATCTGAGGACCACAGTTTGAGAACACCTGCGTCATAGCAGCAGCATCAATTACTATGACTCAGCCATTAAGAAAAAGGGAAGGGAAGTCCTTAAAAATACCTCTTGAAGAGGTGGTTAAGTTTCCCCACTCACCCTCCCTATCCAACACTCACACACACACTGCTGACACCATCATTTGTTGCACATATGTATTCTTCAGAGAGAGCAGAGGCTTCCTGCTTTGTTGAGATCCAGTCACACCCTGAATAATGACTGAGATCAGCAGACTGAGATTTCACCAGCCTCCCTTGATTGCCTCCATGAGAGCCTTTTCTTGGGCCAGGTAAGGAAAAGCCCAAGAGAGAGAGAACAAACTGGCCACACAATGCAACCGGTGCACTCTCAGCCTCTTCAGGAGACCTTGGCAATCAGGGAAGCTTGATTGCAATTTGTGGCTATCAACACAGGCTGGGCCTCCGGTGACCTCAGACAGCCTTTTTGGTGATGTTTGTCTGGTTTCCTAGCAACCTGAACATTAAGGAACAGAGGTGTAAACAAACCTGCTGGCTGCCCCCTGGCCAGGTATCGGGAAGAATTTCTGCAGCAGTGGAAGGGTCTCAGCTGGCAGCTCAAATAAGCTCTGCGATCCCACCCACAGGGTGTAAATAAAACCACATTCCTGTATGCCTCCATGACAATTAAAGCCGCGCAAAAGCACAACTGAAAAGGATATGGTGTAACTGTGAACCGCTGGCGGAAACCTTAGCTCAGTATGTAATAATCTGAAATAAAACCTGTGTTTTAAAGCTGATGGCTTTGAGAAATATATGTCATGCCATTTTTAGAAGTCACTCTTGTGACGTCATTACCATTTGCCCAATAGCATGAAACAGACTAAAGCGGCAGCAAATGCTGTCCCAGTGAGATGTCTCGTCCTGAGAGACGATGTTGGAAGGGTGGATGTTTGGAAAGGAAGTGACAGTGTGAGCTTAAGAAGCAGCCAAGCATTCAAGCCCCAGCTCTGCCATTTATCAGATGAGTGACCTAATCCTAGTACCCCTTAGCTATTAGGCATATTAGGGAATTAAGCATATCATCCAATTCCCATGGCCTGACCAGTAGCAGATCCTCTTGTCTCTACCACCACAAGATACCCTAAATCTGTCCAGGTATCTCATGGCTACCCACCACATCCAAGCCATCATCTCTAGTCTGGATCATTGCAATAACCTGCTAACTAGTTTCCTTGCTTCCATAGTACCCACTCAACAGTCCGTTCTCCACCTAGTAGCCAGAGATCTTTTTTCTTCCATTGTGATAAAATACAAATAGTGAAAAATGTACCATCTTAACCATTTTAAGTGTGCAGTTCAGTAATGGTAAGTATATTCACTTTATTGTGCAACCAATCTCCAGAATTTTTTTTTTTTTTTTTTTTTTGAGACGGAGTCTCACTCTGTCACCCAGGCTGGAGTACAGTGGTGCGATCTCAGCTCACTGCAACCTCCACCTCATGGGTTCAAGCAATTCTCTTGCCTCAGCCTCCCCAGTAGCTGGTACTCCAGGCGCACACCATCATGCCCGGCTAATGTTTGTATTTTTAGTACAGTTGGGGTTTCACTATGTTGGCCAGGCTGGTCTCGAGCTCCTTACCTCATGGTCTGCCCGCCTCAGCCTCCCAAAGTGCTGGGATTACAGGCGTGAGCCACTGCAGCTGGCCAGAACTTTTTCATCTTATAAAACTGAAACTCTGTACCCATCCAGCAACTCCTCATTTCTCCCTTCCCCCAGCCACTAGCAACTACTATTCTATTTTCTGTTTCTATAAAGTTGAGTACTCTAGGAACCTCATGTAAGTGTATTGATACAGTGTTTGTCCTTATATCACGTAGGGTAATGTACTCATCCATGTTGTAGAATGTGTCAGAATTTCCTTCCTTTTTAAGGCTGAATAGCTGCCCATAGTGTGTATATCACATTCTGTTTATTCTTTCTTCCAGTGGTTTCCACCTTTTGGCTATTGTGAGTAATGCCACTATGAATATGGGTGGACAAATCTCTCTCTGAGACCTCGCTTTCAATGCTTTTGGATATATCCCCAGAAGTGATATTGCTGGATCATAAGTAAATTCTATTTTAAAATTTTTGAGGAACTGCCATACTGTTTTTCTTTCTTTTTTTTTTTTTTTCCTTTTTTATTTTCTTTGAGATGGAGTTTCGCTCTTGCACCCAGGCTGGGAGTACAGTGGCGCGATCTTGGCTCGCTGCAACCTCCGCCCCCAGGGTCAAGCAATTCTCCTCTCTCAGCCTCCCGAGTAGCTGGAATTATAGGCACCCACCACCAGGCCTGGCTAATTTTTGTATTTTTAGTAAAGACGAGCTTTGTCCTTGTTGGCCAAGCTGGTCCCGAACTCCTGACTTCAGGTGATCCACCTGCCTTAGCCTCCCAAAGTGCTGGGATTACCGGTGTGAGCCACCATGCCCGCTGTGCCGTTTTACATCCCCACCAACAGTGCAGAGTGAACTTTTTAAAGAAAGACTTTAGCACTGTTGACATTTTGGGCTCAATACGTGTTTGTTGTTTAGTAGCATCACTGTCCTCTACCCACTGGATTCCAGTAGCAACTTCCCCCTTCCTAATTGTGACTGCCAAAAATGTCTCCAGGCATTTAACAGCTCTCAAAGCAAAGTCACTCTGGCTGAGAATCACTAAATTTAATCATAGCTCTCCCCAGCTTAAGCCTCCCATTGCCCTGAGGATAATATACAAACCTTCTCATAGCTGACAAACTACTCAAAACTTCTTTTTTTTTTTTTTTTTGAGGTGGAGTCTCACTCTGCCACCCAGGCTGAAGTGTGCAGTGTAAGCACCACCCGCTCACAATGCAGCCCCATTCCGGTTCACATACCGGCTTCTGCTCTCAGCCTCCCGAGTAGCTGGGGACTATGTCACTCACCACTGCCACTTTTTTTGTATTTTAGTAGAGACGGGATTCACTCACGCTAGCCCAGATGGTCTCACCTCCCCTGATGACCCGGCGATCCGCCTAAGCACCTCCCAAAGTGCTGGGATTAAGGCGCATGAGCCACCACCTGGCCCTCAAACTCTTTAGACTCCTGCACCCCTTCCCACCTCCTAAAAGGGCACTCACTAGGTATTGGCCACAGTGACCATCTTTAATCCCTCAGATAAAACAAACAAGCTTATTCCTACCTCAGGGCCTTTGCACTTGCTGTTCCCATCACCTACACCCCACTCCCGGGTTTCTGCATGGCCAGCAACTCCTTACCATTCACACCTCAATTCATGTGTCACCTCGTCAGGGAGGCATTCTGTGATCACCCAATCCCAGCAGCCACTCTCCTAACTAAGTGTCTTGATGTTAAAGACTTTAAGAAATACATAAGTCATAGGATTTTTTTAAGAAGACAATGTTGTGGTCATTTTCGTCAACGTCTTTATCATCATCTATGATGTTCATTCTTTGACTCTTTTTTGTTCTGTTTTTTTAGAGATGGGGTCTCACCATGTTGCCCAGGCTGGAGTGCAGTGGCTGTTCGCAGGCATGATCACAGCTCATTACAGCCCTAACTCCAGAACTCAATCCTCCAACTCGCTCCTCCCACCTCAGCCTCCTGAGTAGCTGGGACTACAGGCACATGGCACTGTACCCAGCCATGTTCATATTTTTATGATTTATGGAATAAAAATATAATGTATTGCCCAAATTAGGACATTTTGGGAATGAAAGGGCATGCTAAGAATAGTTAACAGGTAGGGTTAATAATCCCAAGAAAACCGCCTACTGTCACTAATTATCCATCTCCAGGCTAGGACGTGGGCTCCTGGAGAGCAGGGAGTGGGTCTGTTTTGTTCATCACGTATCCCCAGCACCTACAATGGTATCTGACATGCAGTAGAGCTCAGTAAATATTGATGAAAAGATGACAAAACTTTCTGACCTCAATTACTTCAACTATAAAAATGGGTGTGATAACGATGCCAACCTAGAAACTATTGTGAGGACTAAATGATTCTCACAAATGTGCCAGCTGAGCCTCAACAGAGCGCTTATTTCCTTCTGTGCTACTGCCATGGAGAAGTAAAGAGCTGGGCTGGTCACAGTGGCTCGCACCTGTAATCCCAGAACTTCGGGAGGCCAAGGTGGGCAGATCAGTTGAGTCCAGGAGTTTGAGACCATCCTGGGCTACATGGCGAGAATCGGTCTCCACAAAAAATTAATCAGGCATTGTGGCACATGCCTGTAGTCCCAGCTACAGGGAGGCTGAGTTGGGAGGATCACCTGAGCTCAGGAGGTCGAGGGTGCAGTGAGCCATGATCACACCACTGCGCTCCAGCCTGGGTGAGAAAGCAAGATCTTGTCAAAAAAAAAAAAAAAAAAAGGAGGAAAACTTAACCTGGAAGTGGAATTCCAGAACTGGACGTGGTGGTGTAGTCCAGATTCACTATCCCAGCCCAACATGAGACTCACCTGGGTGTGTTTATAAAAATACCAGTGCCCAGGCTCACTCTCGGCCAAGAGAAATGGCAGCTCTAGAGGTGAGGCTCGGGCAGGCTGATGGTTTTTTAAGTTTCGTGGGAGATTCAGACACGCAAGGAGGGCTGAGGCCCCTGGATTAGGTTAAATCTACAAATTCATGGAAGAGGAATCAGGCCCAGAAAGGGGGCCTGCCCACAGTCACATGCTCTGCATGGCAGAATCTGCACTGGATCCCAGGTCTCCTGGCTCCTAGTCAGTCCACTAGATGCCACTCTATCAGTGCCTTCTCCCAGCGGTGTAACTTTTCAGCCTTGGAAATATCCTGAGGACATTCTATGGGAGGACCTAGGCTTGCTAAGGAGCCCCAGTCTTCATCTGCAGGAGCAATGAGCCAAGTTCAAAGACAGGTTAAGCACCTTGTTGAATGGCACTGATCATCGCGCCCCTCCCAGCTCTCAGCATGGGGGCTATGGTAGACAGTCTCCATCTGCCCATGCAGACCCAGCCTCTAGATTCCCTCTGCAGCCTCTCCACTTCCTCCATGCCCAAGGAGGCTGGCCTCTGAGCTCTGTGCCATCCATGCTCCTCTGCCTTCTAATTCAGTTCAGCCAGTGGGTGAGAGGAGAGTGGAAATAATGCTGGATTCTGGGAGGACGACCTAGTCAGGTGACTCTAACACCCCAGCTGACTATTTCACACAGTCAGTACACAGTAAATATCCTTCCTTTCTGAATCATGACAAGACCAAGGTAAAATCTGTCCAATGCTTGCAGGAGGAAATGGAAATTAGCCTATACTTATAGCACAGCACTGACACAGAAGAATCATTTAGTAAAACAGAACAACAAAAATAAAAATCAGCTTTGTTCTCTGTTCCCTTTGTTGCTCTTGTGAATTCTATTTTTCTTCTCTGGTACAGGGCCACCTTCATTTTCCTTTTTCTAATTTTGTTTACTTTAAAAAACCATTCGGTGGCCAGGTGCAGTGGTTCACACCTGTAATCCCAGCATTTTGGGAGGCCAAGGCAGATGGATCACCTGAGTCCAGGAGTTCAAGACCAGCCTGGCCAATGTGGTGAAACCCTGTCTCTACTAAAAATACAAAAATTAGCCTGGTATGGTGGCATATGCCTGTAATTCCAGCAAGTCAGGAGGCTGAGGCAGGAGAATCACTTGAACCTGGGAGGCAGAGGTTGCAGTGAGCCAAGATCTGGCCACTGTACTCCAGCCTGGGGCATGAAGTGAAACTCCATCTCAAAAAACATACAAACAAACAAACAAAAACCATTGGGGGCTTTTTGACAACTTCGTGAGGGGCTTTCAAAGGGCTCCTGTAATTAGAGTAATGCTTTTCCTACTGTTTGGAAAGTGATTTTCCAGGGACAATATACTAGAGCTGGACCCAAAGGAAGACACACGTGATCCCAACTCCCTAAGCTTACTCAACAACCTGGGTCAGCAATGGCCCTTCCTCAGAAGTGCTTGGGGCCACCCCAGACAGACTGGGACTTGCTGACCTGCCATCTGCTACAGAAACTTGGACACTTGGAAATTTGTCCAAGAACACACGGAAGTTGTGCATTGACCCCAGAGGAGCCCAGCCTATTCACTTCCTACTCCGCTAACTGCCATGACCCCAGTAAGTTCTTCCTTCCAGGTCAAACTGGGAGACAAGTCGCTGAATCTCTCCAGACCTCAGTTTCTCGTGTGTAAAGTTGGAATTGGGATCATGTTTATGCTGAGGACCAGTGGTAAATAGTCAACTCTGACTAGGGTTTCTGATCCTGAGGAAGAGAGGGGCCTTGTGAGGACTGGCAGTAATGAATGCTGACGTCATGGCAAATAGTAGGTGACTGATAAATAGTAGTTACTATTACTTCCTAAGGTTTTGAGAGTGTTGAATATCATAATGTGTAAACATAACCAGTGGATGCTAGAAACATAGTAGATGTTCCATAAATGATACAATATATTCGAAAGCAGGTCTAAGAATATCTGTGAAGAAAGCTTATAAGTAGCGTACCCTGCCTGCATTTGACCTGGATTATTCTAACTCTTCTGTTGCCCTTGGACAGTATCCTCTGGGGTCCCCTGTGGTCCCCAACAGACATAGGGTATGAGTGATGACAAGACCCATCATGAAAGTTAAATTTTTCATTAACGATAGAAAATGTGAAACGATAGACACTTTGCAAACCTTATTTTGAATTCTGAATTGGTTGCAAGTTGGAGTGCAAATGTGGAAGCAAAGATTTGTAGCCTTGATTTGTGAATTGTTACAGTCTTCCTATTGTTTTCCATAGGAGATGTTGCTTTCTGGAGCATTGGAGCCCTGGTGCAGCAGGCAAGGGGCTGGGGCTTTCTCCCGGCCCTTCCCTTAGGTATCTGTGTGACTTTGGGGCTCTAGTTTCTCACCTGTCGCCCAAGGGGAGTTGAGCTAGACAGTAAGTGTGTGACTTTCCATTTCCCTAAAACTCTGACATGCTGGGGGAGGAAGGCATGCTACTTCTGACAGTGAAGTCCCTGAAGAGGTGAAGTGGGATGGATGTTAAGTCCACCCCAGAGCCAGGGAAGGTCCCCCCAATTAAGAATCCTGGAAAACTGGGGGCGAGGAGGGGAATGGTAGTAGGGTGGGGTGTGAGGAAGGTATGGGGTCGTGGTAGCAGCAGTTGGTTCTCAGGGAGTGACCAACTGGGGCACAGGCTAAAGACAGAATTCAAAAATATAAGCAGAGTAGGACAATAGGTTTAGTCATGTGGACATCCTTGGCCACCTTGATAAGCACTCTTCAGTAAAAGCCTGACTGAAAGGGGTTCAAATGAGACTAGAAAGAGAAGACTTAGAGATAGTTAAACACATTTGGGAGGACTTTTGCTGTAGATCTAGAAAATCATTATTTGGAGTAAAAGAGATCTCTATAAACACTTAGAACAGGGATTGTCATGTTGTAAGTGCTGACACATGTCAGCCAGTCCTGATTATCTATGTCCCCATTTGATCCTCATCACATTCCTGAGAGGCCCAGAGGTCAAGGTTTATCAGAGTTTGACCTGAGAAAACTGAGGCAGATTAATACAATGACTTACTCAAGGTCTTGCCCCTAGCCCATTGGATTATCCATTCAGTCAGGCCACACATGTCTGCTGACTGCCTGCTCTGCACTGAGATAAACAGATCAGGAAAGAGTAGAGTTGGAGCTAGGTCTCCTGGTCAGAAGATAAGTTATTTCCCTAATATACTAGGTGAAAGTGCTTAGCATGTTTCAACTGATTTTTGCTATTAAATATGTGAGTTACAAATCATCAAGGCAACGCAGTTCCTTGAGTCTTCAAAGAGTCATCAATCTCATTACTAGATACATGTATTTGATCTTCATTTTTAAAAATACGTAAATAGCACCTCCTACTAGAGGCCAGAAACTACCCTTCATGTTATGTTTCTGAGCTTCTCTGAAGTGGAAATCAACAGTCCTAAGGATGGAGCTCTCCTCTCATAGAGGGTCACCAGCATTTCCAGACTATGATTTTGGGCTCTAGAAAGCCACCAACTTGGCCTTTGGCAGACTCTAAAGAAAGAGGTTAATTAGTAATCAGTCTTGGGTTTTTTTAGACACATGAAAAGCCATCCTTTGGGAACAGGGCTGAAATTCTCAGTTCCTCAGCCATCCCTCACTGTCAAAGAGGCAGAATGTAATCAATTGCCTGGTATTTAAAAGATTAAACATCCAAGTGCAATGCATCTCCTTGAACTTTATTACCAATGTTCTCTTTCTCAACCTCTTGAGTAATCTAATTTTTCTGGACAAGGAAATTGAATATAGAATCAGAGAAGAGGCACCAATTAATCTCCCTCCCACCAACACTACCACCCAGTGCTGTCTAGAGGCAGAGATACACTTAAACTCTTTCAAATACGATCCTTCCTTAGGGAGTTTAGGGAGCTATATAGCTCCCTACACAGCTTCCTTGGGATCCGTATCCACCAGAGTCCCTTCTCTAACATGGAAGTGAACAGCCAGAGGGAAGGATGGGCTTCCTGGCTACTAGCTAAGCTGAGATTTCAACCCCAGGCACTGCTTTCCAAGCCTTTCTGCCTATACCACAGCCCAGTGGTTACATGCACAGGCCATGGAGTGAGCCAGGCGAGATCCAATTCCTGGAGCCAACACCTACTTTCAGTTTGCCTTTGGGTCCTGGATTTCAATTGAGATCCACCCGAAAGGGTTATACAGATTGAAGAAGGTAATGTGTGCTGTATAAACTTCTAGCATAGTTCTAGCACTTAATAAATCAATGTAATAATCATTCATTACTACCGTTGCTTTTACACACATGAGAAGAACCAGAGAGAAGCAGGAAGATTACAACAAACTCAGTTTAAACATTTATCGCTGGCTAAACATATCACCTCAATTTAACTCTCTACGCCACTAAAGATGGTGCATACTGTATTCAGATATTACCACGTATGTGGCCTCTGGAACTGGTGCTGCCTTAGAATTACAGCCCTCTGGGACCAGCAGCCTTGCAATTTCAATATGGACCCTGTGTTTTTCCTCCTCCCTTAGAGCATAAGCTTCCTTTCCCCTACTATACTTCTGGTGGTCTATGTTACAGGCTGAATTATATCTCCCCAAATTCATATGCTGAAGCCCTAACCCTCAGTACCTCCCCCTGAAAGATGTGATTAAGTTAAAATGAGGCCATTAGGGTGGGCCCTAATTCCATTTCACTGGTGTCCTTATAAGAAAAGAAAATTTGGGCACAGAGAGATACCAGGGATGCATGTGCCCAGAGACCATGAGAGGACACAGGGAGACGCCGAGGGGAGAGGCCTCAGGAGACAGCAAACCTGCCAACACCTTGACTTTGGTTTTCCAGTCTCCAGAACTATAAGAAAATTAAGTTCTGCTGTTTAAGCCACCCGGTCTGTGATATTCCATCATGGCAGCCCCCATGACTAAGACAGTCTATTTATTTTTCCCAACATCCAGACTCATCTATGACATCAACTCACAAGTTGAGATAAACGATGCTGACTCATTTTATGGTGGCTTTAGAGATTCCATTACCAGCCAGCTACATTCAAGGGGCCACTCAACAGTGGCAGGGAGGGAAGAGCTACACCTCTGGAGAGGACCCTTTCCTTCTGGTCCATTATTTTCCCTGAAAAGACCCCTGACCCCTAAAGGTAAGACAGGAGCACTTTCTGCTTATTCGCATCCCAGCTTCTTCCCATGGCCAGGAGCCTTCCACACCTTCATTTCCAGTCACTTCATAGGAACTTGCCTCTCATAAAGAGGCACCAAGCCTCCCACAAAAGGAATTCACAGTTTCCAGTCCCGGTTCCCACACTGAGTAATGTGTTTCACATCAGAGGCACTGTGGCGGGCTCCACAATGTAGCTGTAATCTTCACATACAAACTCCTCATCATCAGCCTCCTGGGTGTGCACAGGTCCCCCATATCCCACACATTGCACTGAGCAACCCTAGGGGTAGGGGACAAGGGCATGGAACACAATGTGAAGAGCACACACTAGGGCTGTGCAGTGCACAATCTGCACAGCTGTACAAAGCGGCCCTGGCAGAAAGCACGTCTTGTACAATTCATTACCCTCCTGGCCTCATGCTGAGCAACTAAAATGCCCTTTATAAATATTACTGATTCACTGGCATTTCTAAGTGAAGTGTTTCCCTTCAAAGAGAAAAACAGTAAAAGTCAACAAGGAAAGAAGACGACTCTGGTGGATATGAGATAAATACTGCAGCTCCTTGGATCAGATCACGTCCACTCTGGATATTGGTAAATTGCACGGTAGGGATAAAACAACCTGATTTATGCAGTTGTCTCTGGGAATGGAAGGGATTAGGTGCTACTTGAGATTTTGATGTTCCTCCTTTCTGTCCATGTATGAGCATCACCTTATAATACTTATAATAATCTTGCCCCTTTCATTGTTTCCACTTAATGACTTTGTTCTCCCCAGATTGCCACTTTTCATTAGGAACCAATAAGTACCTACAGATTTATTGATTGATTTAGTAACAATGATTGTCTTGTTCCTTAGACCTTCCATAAAGTACCTACAGATTTATTGATTGATTTAGTAACAATGATTTTCTTGTTCCTTAGACCTTCCATAAAGTACCTACAGATTTATTGATTGATTTAGTAGCAATGATTGTCTTGTTCCTTAGACCTTCCATAGATTAGCCTGTGCATGATCATACTGCCGGGGTGGAGATCGGGAGGTGTCAGAGGAAAGAACCTTCCTCGGTGCCTACAGGGCACGCACCACTTCCTAGGACTGATCTATAGGTCATGAGGTCTGTTTATTAGTTTGAGGAGAGAAGTAGAACTGTCAACCAGCTGCCCTCCAGCCTGGGTGACAGAGCAAGACTCTACCTCAAAATAAACACATAAATAACAACACTAAACATCCATAGGGGTAAAAATGGGGTAAAATGGGGTAAAAAATGTCAACCTTCTTTCCCTGTACACCAAATACCTAGACATCAAAATTATAACCAGAGCTTGCTTGGTGAGTGGGGATGCCAAGTTGGAGTGCTTATAGGTAGATACATAACAGGATATACCAACCCAAGAATAGGGACAGTGGCATCTATGGGGCAGTCAATAGACATGCCGCAGGATGGAATCTGAAAGGCTCAACCTGCTCCTGGCACTTCCATGTTTTCTGCTTCTGTTTCCCAGGCTGTCTCTCACTTTTGATCCACATACTCCTTCACTACACTATAAAGTACAAGTGAATAGATTCCAAAGACTCCTGCTTTGTCCCCTCGGGATTCCTCCCAGTCGTGCCTGAGTACAGGTTCTGTGGCGCCAAGCCCTCTAGCGCCTCATCCACAGATGATTGCTTTGTTTGCTCCTAACCTCCAGGTGTGGGTTTTCCCAATTTGATTCCCAAAGGGAAACTTTTCCTCTGGCTTTCAGGGAAACATTAGGCTTCCACCCTGGTTCAGGGTCTTTCCTGCTTTTTTTTTTTGTTTTGGTTTGGTTTGGCTTTTGAGACTGAGTCTGGCTCTGTCGCCTAGGCTGGAGCACAGTGGCATGATCTCAGCTCACAGCAAACTCCGCCTTCTAGGTTCAAGTGATTCTCCTGCCTCAGCCTCCCAAGTAGCTGGGATTACAGGTGCCCACCACCAGGCCCGGCTAATTTTTGTATTTTTAGTAGAGACGGGGTTTCACCATGTTGGCCAGGCTAGTCTTGAACTCCTGACCTCAAGCAATCCACCCGCTTTGGCCTGCCAAAGTGCTGAGATTACAGGTGTGAGCCTGGCCTCTTTCCTACTTTTAAAGAGGTGGTGTGAAAAAGAGTGTGAGACAACGCCTGCAATGTTCCCACACTCGTGCTTGGCACGATTAGATGGTCTATAAGTGTTGGTTTCCTTTTCCAGGAGTAATAAAGCATGTTTAGTACCTTTGTGCTATGATCTAAACATCTGTGTCCCCTCTCAGAATTCATACATTGAAACTTAATCCCCAAGTTGGTGCTATGAAGAAGTGAGGCCTTTGGGAGGTAAATAGGTCCTAAGAGCTCCACCCTTGTGGATGGGATTAGTGCCCTTATTAAAGTGCCCTTATTAAAGAGGCCTGGGGGAGGCTGCTCATCCCTTCCACTGTACGAGGACACAGAAGGTGCCATCTGGGAGGAGCGAGCCCTCACCAGACTCCGAATCTACTGGTGCCTCGATCTTGGACTTTCCAGCTGCCAGAAGTATGAGCAATCAAGCTCTGTTGTTTGTAAATTACCCAGTCTAAGATATTTGTTATAGCAGCTCGAATGGACTAAGACACTCTCCATATCCCATAGCATTATCATAGGGAAAAGGGGACAGGTGCAGACGTCCCCAGGAGAGCTTTTGTTGAGTAATTGGAGGCATTCAAACCCCAACCCAATGTCAAATCCTAACTAAGAATCAAAGTGTGGCGACTGTGTGTGAGGGAGACCTGGAGCGGCAGGTGTGCCTTGGATGTGGATTCTCAGAGACAGCAGTGTTGACGCCTTGCTGGACTAACCCGTGACTACCCACTACGGCAGGGACAGTGATTTACTCTCTCAGCTAATGCGAAAGCTCTGGTCAGATTGCATTCCAACAAAACCTCTAACTCAGAGCTGCAGAGATGCTCGAGAATCCAACAGAAAGTCTGCTTTGATATAAAGCATGTTCCAAGGCTGTTGGCTATCTTTGCCTCCTACCCTGGAGAGCAATAATCAGGCCTTATGTTCGCTACCCTGAGATGGAGGAGAGAATGTAAAAAGAAAATAGAATTCTTGGCTTTTACTTTTCTTTGTTTTCTTTTTTTGTGAGACAGAGTTTCACTCTTGTTGTGCAGGCTGGACTAAAATGGTGCAATCTCGGCTCACTGCAACTTCCACCTCCCAGGTTCCAGTGACTCTCCTGCCTCAGCCTCCTGAGTAGCTGGGATTATAGGTGTGCACCACCATGCTCGGCTAATTTTTTGTATTTTTAGTAGAGACAGGGTTTCACCATGTTGGCCAGGCTGGTTTTGAACTCCTGACCTCAGGTGATCCACCTGCCTCGGCCTCCCAAAGTGCTGGAATTATAGGCCTGAGCCACCCTGCCTGGCCAGCTTTTACTTTTCAGTGAGAAATGAAACGTACAAGGCATTCCAAGGGAACACTTTACCCATATGCATCCAGGGCCCAACGAAGAGGCCGCCAGCCCCTCCTGCAGCCTCAGAACTGTGAGTCCATCTCGGTAAACAGGTAAGGCAGCTGGAGATGCACTGGTGCCACCCATTCCATCTGCAGCCCCAAGCTTGAAAGTGGTTGGCACGGAAAAGGAATAACCCTTACCTTCAGGAACAGAGAGGTGGAGTCCACGGACCTTTCCAATACTATCTGAGCTGTAAACACAAAGCTGTAGACGCAGCTATTTATGCAGCACCTGTTACATGTTGACACTAGGCTGGCCACCGGGTATGTGTAATCTCATTTGATCTTCAGATAACACAAAGGGGTCAGTGGCATTATTATCCCCATTTTCCAGAGGGAAGACTAAGGCTAGCAGGGTTAAGCTGTTAATTCACCCAAGATCACTCAGCTAGGAAGTGGCTCGAGCAGGATTTGGACTCGGATCCATCTTATACTTCCCATTGGGCTCGGCTGTCGGCGCCTGCAGGAAAGGGTCTGTGGCAGCACGGATTATATAAGGCTTCCAAAACTTCATAACCTCCCTGTGCTTGTTATTTTTGTCTCTCAGCTGTCTGTGTCCCCACTGTGACAAGCTGAGAATAAAAAATCTTCAAACAAGAGGAGTCCATCTGCTTGTCTTTAGAGGCAGCAAGAAAATAAATCTCTTGATCGGTAAGGCCAGAGTGGGGAAAGGTAGCATCTACGGGGCGAGGGTCTAGAGCCTTTGGAAAGACAGCAAGAGAGAGCCCTGGAGTCAGACCAGGAGGAACTGTACCTCTCAGTGGTAGGGACTCAATGGTAGAAACACATGTACTAAAAGACAAAGAAATATTCATGTAGAGCAAAGAGGATCAAAGGTACACTGAGAATTGAGGGGCCCTGGTCATTTCATGGAAATCAGTATAACACATATGCAAAACATTGTTTATTTTATTTTGTGTTTTTCAAGAGACAGGGTATCGCTCTGCTGCCCAGGCTATAGTGCAGTGACACAATCACAGCTGACTGCAGACTTGAACCCCCAGGCTCAAGTGATCCTCCCACCTCAGCCTCCAGAGTAGCTTGGACTACAGGCATGTGCTATCAGACCTGGCTAATTTTTTAATTTTTTTGTAGAGATGGGGTCTCACTATATTCCCCAGGATGACCTTCAACTCCTGGACTCAAGCAATCTTCCCACCTCATCTTCCAAAAGTGCTGCGACTACAGGTGTGAGCCACCATGCCCGGCCATATTGTTCATTTTGAAATAAGTTACATTCTTTGGATCTGACAATATCTGGTTGTTTTTGTTTTTGTTTTTGAGTTGGAGTCTTGCTCTATCACTCAGGCTGGAGTGCAGTGGTGTGATGTCGGCTCACTGCCACCTCCGCCTCTTGGGTTCAAGCAATTCTCCTGCCCCAGCCTCCCAGGTAGCTGGGATTACAGGCACCCACCACCATGCCCGGCTAATTTTTCTATTTTTGGTAGAGACTGGGGTTTCACCATGTTGGCCAGGTTGGTCTCGAACTCCTGACCTCAAGTGATCCGCCTGCCTCGGCCTCCCAAAGTGTTGGGATTACAGGCGTGAGCCACTGCGCCCGGCCTCTGTTTTGTTTTTTGGTTTATTTTGTTTTGTTTTTTAAGTCTCCATGGTTGTTTTGATCCTGGTCACACCTGGTCTCAGCCTGGGCCAAGGGAAACCACACTCAGGCTACTCCTGGTTCTTTGAGTGCTCATCTCCGTCCCCACCTGGTCTCACTTTAATTGATATGATGCCATTAAAAGTAATGGCAAAGACTGCAATTACTTTCGCACCTGCCTAATAATAAATCTATCCCTTGGGATATTTAGTTCTAACCACTCCCACCGAAGCCCCCAGGTAAATCCTGGGGTGTTGAGGACCTGATGCTATCAATGGATTTCCAATGATGCTTTAACGGTCCCCCTCCATGCTACCCCTCAACTGGGCCTATTAGTCAGGGACAGTCAGCACCGGGACTCCAGGAAGGTGCATCTGTCAAGAGGCTTGGGGTGGTTGGTGCTGTCTTACACAGGCCTAGCCCAGGTTGCGGCCCCAGTCACCAAATCCTGGCCAACGTCTGAAATTTCTCTGGGTCCTCGTTGCCTTCTGCACAGCCCTGTCTCAGTGTGGCCTGCTCCCAGAACTCTTTCTCCTGACTTCTGATTTCACCTAGAGGACACGGGCTCAGAAAAATGAAGAGAGAAACTCAAAGACACAGGAGCAGCACCCAAGCCCCTCTTCTCCAGGCAATCATCTCACTTTGATTGGCATAGACCCCTTAGAGGTATGGGCACTGTCTGAAAGTATCTGGAAAGACCAAGTTTCAGCAGCCATTAAGCTGTCAAGGCTCTTTAAAAATCTGATTCCTGGCCAGGCATGGTGGCTCATGCCTGTAATCCCAGCACTTTGGGAGGCTGCGGTGGGCAGATCACTTGAGGCCAGGAGTTCTAGATCAGCCTGGCCAACATGACGAAACCCTGTCTCTACTAAAAATACAAAAATTAGCTGGATGTGGTAGTGTGTGCCTGTAATCCCAGCTACTCAGGAGGCTGAAGCAGGAGAATTGCTTGAACCCAGAAGGCAGAGTTTGCAGTGAGCCGAGATGGCACCATTGCACTCCAGCCTGGGCAACAGAGTGAGATTCTGTGTAAAAAAAAAAAAAAAAAAAAAAAAAAAAAAAATCTGATTCCACTATTCTAAGGGTGAGGCTGTCCAAGCCTCCACTATTTTTCCTCTGTGCTCTGAGCCCAGACTGAAATCTGTAGGGAGAGGCAACTTGTGAGATGGAAAGAAAATGAGCTTTGAGGTCTGACAGGAATGGGGCTGAATCCCACTTCTGTATCTTAGGAGCTATGACTTTCCCTGCAGGGCTCTGCATGATTAAAGGAAATAATCTATGTACCTGTGCCAGTGCACACAGTAGCTGCTCAGTATAGGAAAGTGGTTTGTTTCAATTCATGTGATTGTGAATCCTGAACACACCTGTGCTTGTATCTTGTCACAGTCGCTTCGTCCCTGGGTGACATCCAATCCATCCTTTCAGTCCTAGATTAACTGATACCTCCTCCAGGAAGCAGCGCCTGATTTCCAAGCCAAATAAGACATCACACATGGAAATATAACCACGTCATTGCCCCATGCAAAATTACTTGGTGATTCTCCATTGCCTAGAGAACAAAATTGATGTCGCCTAAGCAAGAACAACAAGGCTCTTTCTGATTTAACAATTGCCCCCAGCTCTTTCCCAAACCCCACCCTCACTTAATATTCCAGCCATATGCATCTATGGTGGCTTCCTGAATACAGCCAGCTCCTGCATACTTCCCTAATGCTAAGGGCCATGCCATCAAACTTAGGAGGCTGCATCAACTTGCACTTGAATTTCTGGAACACAAGCAGGCAAAATGCAGAAACTGGCCGTACCCTGGTGACAGGGGAAAAGGCATACCTCCTACGGGTGGATCAGAAATCAAGGCTCTGCCACTGCTCTTTGAGGGTAGTGGGTAAGAGTGTGGTCCTTGGACAGAATCAAACCTGGCCTGACTCTTACTTGTCACTTACCAGCAATGTAATCTTGGCTGTGTCTCTGAACTCCCATTTCTCTATCTGGGGGAGGGAAATGGTAAGAACACCCTCTAAACTGTTAGAGGAAGGAATGTCTGGCATATACCTGGTGCTCACTAAATGTCCACTCTTATTAGAATTTCTGGAAGTAGCAGGCAATGGTTATGTGAAATACAGCTGGACTGTCACAAGCATTTGAGCTGGGTTTCATGCACTATCTGAAGAGATTGATCCAAGCACCTTGAATACATCTGTAGCTCAACATTAAAAGGCCAAGGTTATGTCTTCCACTCCCATCCTTTCCCTCCAGAGCCGCCCTCAGTGGAAATGTCTGGATCAGGTAAGATACCTTCCTGGAGGAAAACATTTCTGCACTCAGGGAACATGTTCAAAAATTCAGCCTCTGCCTCTTCAGGGCTTATATGATGTATGAATTACAGTATAAAAAGATCAACTATCTGGAGGCACAGGACTTGGATTCCAATCTTGGATCCTAATTCTGGCCCTGTTGGTTACCAGTGGTGTGATCTTGGCTAAGTCACCTACCCTCTCTAAGCCTCAGATTCCTCATCTGTGATATGGGAGGACCTACCTCACAAATCAGATGGTGAGAGGGAGAATGTCTGGGGAGTATAGCCATCCTATAAGGTATGGCTCAGGCCTAAGGTTCTTGAATTTGCTTCTTTTTCCTCTTGGTCTATTTTACTACAGGTTAAAAATCTCTTATCTGGCCAGGTGCAGTGGCTCACACCTGTAATCCCAGCACTTTGGGAGTGGATCGCTTGAGATCTCGAGTTTGAGATCAGCCTGGGCAACATGGTGAAAACCTGTTCTACAAAAAAATACAAAAATTAGCTGAGTGTGGTGGTGCACACCTGTAGTCCCAGCTACTTGGGAGGCTGAGGTGGGAGGATATCTTGAGCCCAGGAGGCGGAGGTTGCAGTGAGCTGAGATAGCACCATTGCACTCCAGCCTGGGTGACAGAGCCAGACCTTGTCTCAAAAACCAAAACAATGACAACAAAAACCCTCTTATCTACAATTCCAAAATGCAAAAACATCTGAGAAACAATATTTTCTGTAATTCATTTGGCTGCAAAACTTGTCCTGAATTGATGAGTCCATTTATAGACTTTATCCCACTTATGATGAATATTCATAAGTTTTACTGCAGAAATAATAACGTGTTTGACTTGAGAGTGTTGTCTCAGTTACCTCTGGGGGTGTCAAATACTGCATGAGATATTCTGAATTATGAAACTCATCTGGCCCCATGAGTTTTGCTTAACAAGTTATGGACTTATATTCTAGCAGTATATCCTAAACTGTACTCATTCACGTATCACCTGCATGATTTTGTCATATCCTTCTAACACCTGTATTAATACTTGCTTCATCCATTTTAGTTGAGTCCATTTTGACTTACTTTTCCAAATGAACCTTGTTTAAATGCACAGTGAAAAATACCTAATTATTAATAAAAATGTTTGTCTACATGACATCTCAAAGCATCCTGCTTATCGCAGTGAAATGTACTCCACACTTAAAACAACAGTCATCTGAAACTAGCACAACGGGTTAGCTCTTAAATAGTTGGAACGCAAGCAATAAGGGTGACATCTGTGAGGTGGACTCTTCTTTGAGGTTTTCAGTTATAAATATTCAGCAGTACAATTCCACCAAATGCTGGTTGCCTTCCTGCTGTGAACACGACACTGCTTAACCACATCAGCTATGATGTTTTGTTGGAAAACCACAACCAACCAGTAAAGATGGCAGATGGAGCTCCACTCAGAACAGTTTACCTGCAAGTTCTTTCACAGACATTCATATCCATTTCCCTCCTCCACCAACAGGAGAGGTAGTATCAGAAGAATTTAAAACAAAAAACCAGGCCCACACGGACTGAGAGCTTTGACCCAAGTTCTCATGAGTTCCAGGCAGAGCTAAGAGTGTTGGAATTCAGGTCCCTGCTGCTGACCTGGACGTGCCTCTGCTACATCAAGTCACAGTCTTCGCTGCTCAGGGCATTGCTGACGCCACTTTCTGCCCTGGTTTATACGTTAATATTCACAAAAGCTGCTGGGAGCCTGGACTTTCATAAAACCAGCCTGCTCTCAGACTAAAATACCCCCCTGTGGCCTAGTTACGATCCTTTCCTGTTCTCCATTAAAAAGCTCCGCAGTGGCTGAAGGGGTCTCACAAGGCTTTTAGAGGTTTAGCACATCTTCAAAATGGACCAAGAAGAATTGGTAACTGTCTTAACATTTTCCACAAACTTAGAGAAATAGCAGTTAGTGGAAACAGGGCAAGGCCCAGATAATCTGTTCCAAGGCCACAAATGACATCATGATTTAGCCTTTTGGTAATCAAAAATTTCCCAATGATCCAAACAAGTAAAGGAAAATCAGGGGCCTCTCCCCCAACCCACCTGTATTATTAGTCCATTCTCACGATGCTATAAAGAACTGCCCGAGACTGGGTAACTTATAGAGGAAAGATGTTTAATTGATTCACAGTTCCGCATGTCTGGGGAAGCCTCAGGAAACTTACAGTCATGGCCGAAGGGGAAGTCCTTCTTCACATGATGGCAGGAAAGAAATGCAGAGCGAAGGCGGTGGGGCGGGGGCACTGGGCAGGGAAGGCCCCTTATAAAAACCATCAGCCCTTGTGAGAACTCGCTCACTATCACGAGAACAGGATGGCAAAATGGGGGAAACTGCCCCATGATTCAGTTATCTCCACCTGGTCCCTCCCAGGACATGTGGGGATTATGGAAACTACAATTCACGACGAGATTTGGGAGGGGACATAGCCAAACCATATCACCACCCTCTCTTTTTACCGGAATTAATTATTAATGTTTTCAGCTTTCCTTTTGCCCCATGTGTGAGTCATAAAAAAAAATTATGCTGGGGACCAGGAATTGTGGGTCTTAAGTTTTGCCCTGATAACCACCTGGCCGTGGGCCCAGGCAGGCCCTAAGAAGCTGGCCCATGGTGTAGTACGGAATCCCAGGTGCTGACAGAAACAGACATATCTTTTCATCCTACCTCATCTTGCCCTTTGGACAAGTTATTTTAAATTTCTCTGAGCCCCACCTTTCTTACCTATAAAACCTATCTCAAAGGTTTGATAAGGATTAAAGAACAAAATGATGTAAAACACTGATCCCAGCCGCAGCACAAACCAAGAGGTAAGTAAATAGTAGCTGGTGTTGCTACTGCCAATTCAGATAGTCTGGGCCTTCGGACCAGGTTATATGAATATATGTAATGAACAGCTCTTGACTTCAGTGATTATGGATTTATCACCCAGAACAGAATGACTGGGGAAACATCATGCAGCTGACAGATAAGCTCATCACAATTTAATTTCCAAACACTTACATTTTTCTAGCTTTGAAGGGCTATTCAAAGGCTGCCCTGAGAAAAAGTCAACCAGCATAACTTTAAATATGGCCGGTTCTTGACTAGTGGCGGAAAAGGAAGTCAGGAAAAATGGGAATAAATACCATTGATGAATAATTATTATTTTAGCCTGAACCTTCAACTTCCAGGTCAGAATTTAAAAAGCATGTTTACTGATTTGAGTTTCACCCAGTTATCTTCCCTGGTTTTCCCTTTACTGTAGGGAGATAGCCCAGGTTAGTCAGCCAGAGAGAGGCAAGAGAAGACAGGAGGTCCTAAGGCCCATATTTTGTAAGACAGAGTTGCCTGACCAATTGTATCACAGTGATCTAGGTGCCTATTAAAATGCAGATCTCCCAGCCCCAAGTGAATGAGGCTATCTGGGGCTGGGGGTTGAAAACATGCTTTTTTTTTTTTTTTTTTTTTTTTTTTTTTTTCTGAGACGGAGCCTCGCTCTGTCGCCCAGGCTGGAGTGCAATGGCGCAATCTCGGCTCACTGCAACCTCCACCTCCCGGGTTCAAACCATTCTCTTGCCTTAGCCTCCCGAGTAGCTGGGATTACAGGTGCCTGCCACCACGCCTGGCTAATTTTTGTATTTTTAGTGGAGACGGAGTTTCACCTGGTTGGCCAGGCTGATCTTGAACACCTGACCTCAGGTGATCCGCACCCCCTTGGCCTCCCAAAGAGCTGAGATTACAGGCGTGAGTCACCACACCTGGCTAAAAACATGCATTTTTTAAATAGGCACCCTTGATACAACCAAAACCGTGAAAACCACTGATGTTAGACCACATTATAAGCATGCAATAAATGCCGCATATACATATCATCTCAGTAGGATTTCTCCCTGTCTCTAATGGAAATGTATGGTCAAGGAGGAGTAAAGGACAAGCAAACAAACCATCCTAGTAATTGTACAGCCAAAGAATGCAGGTGAAAACAAAGAACAGTGGTGTCCCAAGGCCGGGGGGATGAGCCTGCTTGAGGACACAGAGGGACAGTTGTCAGAAAGATTGTCCCCAAGTGGAAGCTTCACCTCATTTTCCAAAAGGGTCAAGTGGGTGAAATTGAGCAGTTAATGGATGGATGGGGAAACAGCACACAAGCAGGAAGAGTAACATGAACAAAGCAGAGAGGCTCATTTGAGGAGCTGCATTGGTTCTTCACATGGCTGGAAGGCAAGGAGTGAGGTTTGGAGAGGTAGTGGAAACATTTCTTCTCAGCTGTGCAAGATTACAAATCAAACTTTTCTTCCTCAAAGAAGGAAAGCAATCTCAAGTTTCTGGCATTAAAAAGCATAAACAAATCTCTAGGCTCTACTCTGACTTGATGGTTTTTTCCTTTTCCTGATTTTAAAACTCACTTGCATCCCACACCAAACCCAAGTAGATGCTAAATATAGTCGGTTCTTTGAGCCTGTTCCATTTACTCTGCCGCCGAGTCAGTCTTCTCAATTGTGATTTATGCTCACATTGTGGTTGAGTTAATTTAGTCAATTAACTTCAGTGAAACCAAAGGTTTATTTTCCATAAAGATTTTCCTTCTTATGCTTTTGAGGTATTGTTATAACGATTTTTGTTATATGCTTATGGATCAACTATTTTAATTGGGTCCATTTCACTCATCTATTGCTATGTAACAAACCATCCCAACACTTAATGGCTTAAAACACAACCTTTGTATTTGCTCACTCTCTGATATTCAGACTGGGCTTAGCTGGATAAAGTTTCTGCTGATCTTGATGGTGGTCACCTAATTAGCTGAATTCAGTGTGGGTTGGCTGAGGGCTGGGTTCAGCTGAGATGCTGAGATGGCAGAGTTTTTCTAAGTCCTCTTTATATAGCCCATCTAGCAAGGTAGTTAGACTTTTTATTTAGCAGATCAGAGTATCCAAGAGCACCAAAGCAGAAGCTTCCAGTACTTCTTAAGGCTCAGAACTGGCACAGTGTCACTTCCGCTGCATTTGATGAGTTAAAGCAAGGCATAATCCTGGACCAGATTCATAGGAAGGGGATTACACAAGGGTGTGAATACCAAGAGGCATAGCTTATTGGGGCCGCCAATAAAACAAACTGCAACAGTTTGCTCTCTGGTTTCTAATGGCTCACAGCCCTCCCACGTGCAAAATACTCTCAACTCTCTCCCAAGACCCCTAAGAGTCTTATCCCATTATGGCAGCAGTCTCAGGCTCAAGGTTCAAGATCTTGTCATCTAAACCAAGTCCAGGTGTAGATGAGACTCCTCGGGTATATTTCTTCTAGATCTGAAGACAAATTGTTTCGCCCTATATACCGGTGAGACCAGCATAAGATAATCACAACAGACTCTCATCTAAATGAAGGAGAATGGAAGGAATGCAGGACTCGCCAGTCCACAGCAATTCTGAAGTCCAGACAGGCATATGTCACCAATTCTCCCTGCTCCAGAGACAGTTACGTTCCTAAGGAGTGGTTCTTCATGGTTCCTTACTCTGCTTTCTGACTATTCCTTCTTTTTTTTTTTTTTTTTGAGACAGAGTCTCGCACTGTCGCCCAGGCTGGAGTGCAGTGGCGCGATCTCGGCTCACTGCAAGCTCCGCCTCCCGGGTTCACGCCATTCTCCTGCCTCAGCCTCCTGAGTAGCTGGGACTACAGGCACCCGCCACCTCGCCCGGCTAGTTTTTTGTATTTTTTAGTAGAGACGGGGTTTCACCGTGTTAGCCAGGATGGTCTCGATCTCCTGACCTCGTGATCCGCCCATCTCGGCCTCCCAAAGTGCTAGGATTACAGGCTTGAGCCACCGCGCCCAGCTCTGACTATTCCTTCTTTTCCCATAAGGGATGGCCAGTGTCTGTGGGTGAATAGCTTTCTCATCCTCTTTCCTGCCTCTAGAAGGAGAGAGTCCAGAGGCCTCTTTTCAAGTCGAGGTGTTTCTTTCCTTTCCTTTTTTTTAAAATTTATTTTACTTTAAGTTCTGGGATACATGTGCAGAACGTGCAGATTTGTTACACAGGTATACATGTTCCATGGTGGTTTGCTGCACCTATCAACCCGTCTTCTAGGTTTTAAGCCCCATATGCATTACCTATTTGTCCTAATGCTCTCCCTCCCCTTGCCCCCCACCCCCGATAGGCCCCAATATGTGATGTTCCCCTCCCTGTGTCCATGTATTCTCATGTTCAACTCTCACTTATGAGTGAGAACATGTGGTGTTTGGTTTTCTGTTCCTGTGTTAGTATGCTGAGAATGATGGCTTCCAGCTTCATCCATGTCCCTGCAAAGGACATGACTTCATTCTTTTTTACAGCTGCAGAGCTGTTTCTTTTAGTACAACTCTTTGTGTTTCTGCTAATATAGTTCTCTTCAAAACTATGTAGGATTCCTATAAGTCTTAATAGGTTTCATTCCAATAGATAAGAGCTATACTCGCAAATCTCTTTGTGACAGACCTCTCTATACTTGGGGTCAGAGTACTATGAGAAGATGTCCTTTACATTCTTAGAAACACTTTTATCTAGCACTGAGGTTCTAGGAGGTTCTACTGCTAACCTTTCTGGGGTCTTAACAAAGGGTCTTATAGCCACACTTGTAACTTGATCTTTTTTTTTTTATTGAGATGGAGTCTCGCTCTGTCACCTAGGCTGGAGTGCAGTGGCGAGATATCGGCCCACTGTAACCTCCACCTCCCAGGTTCAAGCAATTCTCTGCCTCAGCCTCCTGAGTTGCTGGGACTACAGGCACCCACCACCACGCCCAGCTAATTTTTTTGTATTTTTAGTAGAGACGGGATTTCACCATCTTGGCCAGGTTGGTCTTGAACTCCTGACTTCGTGATCCACCTGCCTTGGCCTCCCAAAATGCTGGTATTACAGGCGTGAGCCACCGTGCCTGGCCTGTGACTTGATCTTGACCCACATGTTCCATTTTACTGGTAGTACCTTAGATTTGATCTTTTCCCATAGGCCAGTTGGGAACCTTTTGCAGACTGGAAAAGCTGCAATGAGAAAGAGTTTTATTTTCCAACTCAGTAAGTCCTGGGTTGGAAAGTTTTCCTGTGTTGACACTTTTATTTTTTATCCTTCTCTATTTGTGCCTTATCAGGCACAGCTAAAAGAAGACAGTTAGCACTTTCAACGTTCTGTCTGGAAATAGTCTCTTAGTCAGATCCCCAAGTTCTTTAGACACATTTGCTATCTTTTATAGTCAACATGTTGCCAAACTTTCAACCACTACATGACACAGATTGTCTTTTCCCCAGACTCTAATACCAACTGCTCACTGCCCTTCCAACCTTCCCTAACAGTCTCCTGGAGCCTCCTCCAGCTTCTGCTCACCACCCAGGCCAAAAGCCATGGCCACCAGCTTTGTGTTCTTGTTACAGAAGAAATCACATCCGAGCACTAACTTCTATTTGGTTAGCTATTGCTGCGTAACAAACCGCCCCCAAATTTAGTGGCTTAAAATGACAATCATTCCATTCTCTCACAGTTCTGGAATCTGGTTTGGGGCTCAACTGAGCAGTTCTTCTGCTGGTCTTTACAGTAGTCACTCTTGTGGCTGCATTGAGCTACAGGAAAGCTGGGCCTGGGGTCAGCTGTTATTTTCAGCCAATTTGATCTCTCCCTCCTCCCCTACCTTCCTCTCTCTTCTCTCTTTCTTTCTCTCTTTCTCTCTCTCTCTCTCTGTGTGTGGTGTATACTTTTCTTTCTTATAACATCTCCTTCTTTCTGACTTTTCCATCTTTCCTTCTCTATTATCCAGTCTTTCCTTGGAGCTCCAACTACTGGAGTCCCA
Organism: Papio anubis; assembly: GCF_008728515.1. Taxonomy (NCBI): domain Eukaryota; kingdom Metazoa; phylum Chordata; class Mammalia; order Primates; family Cercopithecidae; genus Papio; species Papio anubis. Next base: position 119,640,306 of record NC_044983.1, read on the forward strand.
TTTTTCCAGATTCGTCTCAGCCTGGTATCTTTCACCTGCAGCGCCACTTCTGCAGCATCTGGGTGCTATCAATTTTGATATATATTCTTTTTACTTCAGCTTCAGTATAATTTTGAAAAATCTACTGAAAAAAATGAACTCTATAGGGCAGAGAAAAATGGGCTATTCTTATTTACAGTGAAATCCATCACTGGAACTGCTGTCTGGGGTTAATAAAAAGACTTTTGGAAGACAAAGCATTTAACTATTCCCATAGCAACATGGGCATCAGGCATTTCTGTGTGACCCAATAGATGTTTAAAGAAGTACCAACTCCCAAGCAAAGAACATAAAATCTAGAGACAAAAGACCTCGGTGTTAAAGAACCATCTCTGTCATTCATTGTGATCTTGAAGTTCCCAGAATTCAAGCTCCTTGCCTAAGAAATGGGAGAGATACCTGTATCTTCAAGGTTGTCGTAATGGTCAAACGGGATAATCTATATGAAATTTCTTTGTCAATCAGAGACCTCTGGATGAATTACGATCACTGTTTCTGAACAGATGCTGAGGGTTAGGGGTGACAGTACCAGAGGTGAAGGGTCAAGCATGGCACACACACACAGCAGGCCCTTCTGGAACATCGGGGAGAAATTCAGAGACAAGACCCATCACGGGTATGTGAGCCCTATTGCCCATTGCATTCGAACAGCACGGAAGAATCCAGCAGGGCCAAACGTCAAGTATTGGAAGAGAAACCTCAGTCTTTTGGCTATAGAGCTTTAAAAAAAAATTGCATGATTGAGAGAGTACAAGCTGCTCCCACAGTGTGATCAAGGGCTGGGGTCCAAACCCATGGTCCCAGCAATATGACGTGGCAGAACTTTGGCCTCCATTTTTGGGTCATCACCTCAGCACTTAGCAGTTGGCAAAATCAAAAGACTGGGGTCAAGCTTTGGGGGCTGCAGCTGCATAATAATGTAGAACCTCCATATGCAGCCCAGGTCTACCATCTACTAACTTAGAATTTTAGGTTGGAAGAGCACCAATCCAACCAAACCGCCACTTCAGAATTCCGCCATAAGTTGGGTTGATTGTCTTAAACTCACAGCGGTGGCTGGTTTCTGTGGAGTGTTTCAGGGGCCAGCCGGTGAGGAACCAGACTTGGATAAATTAGCCCTTACTTTTCAGTGGGGTAATATAGAATACCACTTTTTCCCATTTGAGTTCTGAACTTTTTGAGAAAATAAATAAGCCAGATAGTTGAAGATAAAAATAACAGCCTCACCGCTGATAAAGGTAGGGGTGGAAATATGGCTGAGGTGTGCCGCAATGATGGGCTTCCTCATTTTGCACCCCAGAACTAGACCAAGCTACCAAATCGCAGGAATCTTTTGTAAAGCCTGGGTCTCCCTCTGCAAGGACAAAATGTTTCCTAATACAATTATTAATGGCCAATTTCTCTGTAGGGAGGCTGACTGCAAAGGAGACCTAGCCTATACCAAGTTTCCCACCTCACCTCACAACCCAAACATCATAAATAAAATGTGGTAGATACAGACAACCCAGGGAAGGGGAGGAGTCAGGCCAGGGATAGAGAGAGGCTAAGGCTACAGTTGACAGCCTATCAGAAAAAGGTGCTGGGATATCAAGTATCTCCTCTTAACCAATTCTGAGGAAGCCAGCAGACTTTAGTCAGTCCTGCTTCACATGAGAAAAGAGCTGTGTCTGAAGTTTTCCATCAAATGAAAGCCCCCATTTTTACCCTATGGATGTTTAGTGTTATTGTAATGTATTTATTTATTTATTTGTTTTGAGGTAGAGTCTCACTCTGTCACCCAGGCTGGAGTGCAGTGGCGTGATCTCAGCTCACTGCAACCTCCACCTCCTGGGTTCAAATGATTCTCCTGATTCATACCTCCCTGTGGTAGCAGGGACCACAGGTGTATGCCTAACTAGTTTTTTGTATTTTCAGTGGAGGCCGGTTTTTGCCATGTTGGCCAGGCTGGTCTCAAACTCCTGGACTTAAGTGATTCGCCTGCCTCAACCTCCCAAAGTGCTGGAATTACAGGTGTGAGCCATGCACCTGGCCTGTTTAGTGTTATTATAATTTAAGATAACAGCTGTCCCAATGACAAAGCCACTTCCCATGCAAAATTTCGTTCAACCTTAAAGCAAATATGAGATCATAATAGTGTAGTACTCATTTTTCATATGAGCTAAATGACTTGCCTAGGATCTCACAAGACCTAAGACTTAGATTTAAATATTATTTCAATAATCCCACAGGAGTTTCATAAGACTTTATCAGCTTCTCATAACACAAGAAAACATTGGGAGGATCCAAATCATTGCATTTCAGTATATTTATTTTAGGAGTAGCAGTGGCACAAATAACTTCAAAATTTGTGTTTCAGCTGGGCTTGGTGGCTCACACCTATAATCCCAACACTTTGGGAGGTTGAGGTGGGAGGATCGCTTGAGGCCAAGAGTTTGAGGCCAGCCTGGGCAACATAATGAGACTTCATCACTACAAAAAAAAAAAAAAAAAAAAAAGTGCTAGGCACAGTGGTACATCCCTGTAGTCCCAACTGCTGGTGAGGCTGAGGCAGGACGATCGCTTGAGCCCAGGAATTTGAGGTTGCAGTGATCCCTGATCGCACTTAACTTTCATCAGAAATGTGTCTGACAGACTGAAAATTCAATACTTAAAATAATTAAGTGACACAATAAACGCTGAAAGAGAAAATGGAATGTTTTCACTTTCCCACTATTTTTCACATCAAAACATGTGACAGGTTCCAATTTTTTCCTCAAATATTTTACAACCAAATTGAAGGGAGGAGAAAGACTCTTAAAAACCAATGTCTTTTTTTTTTTTTTCTGAGACGGAGTCTCACTCAGTGACCCAGGCTAGAGTGCAGTGGCGTGATTTCAGCTCACTGCAACTTCTGCATCCTGAGTTCAAGTTATTCTCCTGCCTCAGCCTCCGGAGTAGCTGGGATTACAGGCACGCATCACCACACCCAGCTAATTTTTGTGTTTTTAGTGGTGATGGTGTTTCACCATGTTGACCAGGCTGGTCTTGAACTCCTGACCTCAAGTGATCCACCCACCTTGGCCTCCCAAAGTGCTGGGATTACAGGTGTGAGCCACTGTGCCTGGCCCCCAAAAAACTTGTATTTTTACTACAATAATTTACTGAGCACCTTCTACATGTCAAGGATTTTACCAGGCACTAAACACATAGAACTTCAATCTTTATAACCCTATAATAGAGGTCACCATTTTATAAATTTTATTGTCCCCATTTTATAAACAGGGGCACTTGAAGAGCTCAGAGAAGTTAATTCTGTTGTGTAAGTTCCCACCCCCAGGAATTGATTAACCTGGACTTGTTTGATTCCAAATGACAAATACTATTAACATAGCTGTGGAAAAGCCAAAGCCTTCAGCTGTGAAATTGCTGTATATTAATATCTTCCTATGTGACGGCAGCTAGGCTTATCAGCAGCAACCATTCCTCTCAGAGGCTCAAGGCACAAAAAGAACTCTGAAGATGGGTGAATAGCTTAAATCTACTCATTTATCTTTAATGAGTTTACAACTCTCTCATCAAGACTTCGGAAGTTCAAAATAGATACTGATCCTAATTTGTAAACCATATAGAAAGAGGAATAATCTATAGTATGGTATTATGATAAATACCAAAGGCACAACAAATGAATTAGAAATAGCCTTTGCATTTTAGGAGCTCAGTGTTAAGGCATGGCACAACTGAGGTAAAACAGAGTGTTCATGGTATCCACAGGGAGCCATCAAATCATGCAGAATTTAATTCACAACTGATGTCTTGCCCTCTAAGATTGCTACGTTTCAACTTGTACTTTTCCTGAACTGGAATAATTCAATGATTTTATTTTAAAAGGTTGCATTTACATTAAGTCTTACTGCAGAGTAAAGATAACTAATATGAACAGTAGCAAAGTGACTTATTGCCCAATATGCTGAATTATGTAAAAACGAAAAAGTATAACATAATGCATTACTAGAACTTGGCAGCAACACTGTGAACTATGTGGGTCACTCCGAATCCCAGAAGCCTGGAGCTTGCGGAGTACCCAAAAGACTGCAAGTCTGGTCAGGCGGTGGCTCACGCCTGTAATCCCAGCACTTTGGGAGGCTGAGGAAGACGGATCACTTGAGGTGAGGAGTTCGAGACCAGCCTGGCCAACATGGTGAAACCCTGTTTCTACTAAAAATACAAAAAGTTAGCAGGCATGGTGGCGGGCACCTGTAATCCCAGCTACTGTGGAGGCTGAGGCAGGAGAATCGCTTGAACCCAGGAAGCGGAGGTTGCAGTGATTGCGTCACTGCACTCCAGCCTGGACGACAAAAGTGAGACCCTGGTCCAATAAATAAATAAATAAATAAATAAATAAATAAATAAATAAATAGACTGCAAATCTCTCCGATATCATAAGAGCCTCGAGAGAAGGAATTGGATCTCATGATTCTGTTGACTCACCTTCCTCATAATTTGGTTCATTGTTGGACACCAAATACGTCATGGGAAAAGTGCATGCAGAAAATACTTATTTTGAATTGCATTTTGAGTTTCTAAATTTGGCAGAGGCAAAGAGAAAAGCTGAATCTCAAACTATTTATTAGCTGTCTGAGTGGGAAGAATTGCAGGAGGATATAATTACAAAACCTGATGTAGCCAGGATTCAGCTTAGAGCTTTCAGCCTGTTTATAAAACATGCCAAATATCAGATGGCATGCAAAGGGTAATGTGTTAATAGCAGACAGGCAAAACACTGGCTGCAGTTTCAGGGGGAAAGACTGAACAGAACAGCTCTACAACATACTTTGTCTCTTGGAATCTAACTGCTTAGAAAGGCTTGGAAATAAATAAGGAAAGTTTATTTTAGGCACCTTCAGCATTGTCCTCCTAAAATCTTTTATTTCATACACCGGGAAATATAAATACTAAAAGCATGGTACCAACCACCAGAATGTTTACTCTGTGAATTTAAAACCCCTAAATTATCCACCCCTCTCTTCAATTGCCTAACATAATACCACCCCAGAGTTGCAACATTTGAAGAAGGGGGAAAAAAAAAAAAAGCCTAGAATTTGGAATCAGAAAAGCTTATTTAAATAGAGTACTAGCTACTTAAGCAGCTACTCAACTCTTCTCATCTGTTGCCCTTACGTATTTGGCTATAAAAATGTTATTATTAAGATATGCTGGGCTGGGCATGGCGGCTCATGCCTGTAATCCCAGCACTTTGGGAAGCTGAGGCGGGCAAATCACTTGAGGTCAGGAGTTCAAGACCAGCCTGGCCAACATGTTGAAACCCCATCTCTACTAAAAATACAAAATTAGCCAGTCATGGTGGCAGGCACCTGTAATCCCAGCTCCTTGGGAGGCTGAGACAGGAGAATTGCTTGAACCTGGGAGGTAGAGGTTGCAGTGAGCCAAGATTGCGTCACTGCACTCCAGCCTAGGCAACAGAGTGAGACTCCATCTCAAATAATAATAATAATAATAATAATAATAAAGATATTCTGATAGCTCATCAATATTTGCCCTTTGCTTTTGCCTGCTTTGGAGATCATGATTTTAAATTCTTTGGAATATATCTTTTCTCCCCTACCTCTACAATGATGCATCTTCAACCCTGGTGTTTTTTTTGCCCTTACCTTTTACTTATCTTGTCATCGAGGAAAAATTCAACACTTATTACATAGTGTGCAATGTGTGTGATCATTGCAAAGGGAAATGCAAAGGTAAGTAAGATCTAATTCCTGCCTTCGAGGAACTGATGATTTAATAGAAGGGATACAGGTATCAAAAATGCCCATAAGGCATAACCTGGAAGAGCAAATCATTATAATAATGATCTCCAACAAACGATGCCTCCCATGTCCGTATCCCTTTGCAATACGGCATAGTCATTTCTCACATCAGAAAGGTGGCATCAACTCCTCCATCCCCTTGGATTTGGGCTATTTTTTAAAACTTGTTTTGACAAAGGGTCAAAGGTGGCAGGAGTGACAGTGCAATATCTAAGGCCCAGGCAACCCATGAGACCTCATGGCTTCTGCATTTATCCATTAGGTACCCGACTGCCACATGAAGATTCAGTTAAGTACACAATACAGAGTTGTTAACTATATGCACTATGTTGTACGGTAGATCTCTAGGATGTATTCACCTTGCATAAGTGAAACTATGTACCCTTGGATCAACATCTCTCTGATTCACCCTCCCCCAAACCTTGGTAATCACCATTCAAGTCTCTGCTTCTGCTTCTGTGAGTTTGATTATTTTAGATTCCTAAATGGAATAATATAGTACTTGTTCTTCCATGTTTGACTTTTATTTTCCCTCCTTTGGAGACAGAGTCTAGCTCTGTCGCCCAGGCTGGAGTGCAGTGGTGCAATCTTGGCTCACTGTAACCTCTGCCTCCTGGGTTCAAGCAATTGTCCTGCCTCAGCCTCCCGAGTAACTGGGATTTCAGGCACCTGCCACCACACCCAGCTAATTTTTTGTATTTTTAGTAAAGGCGGGGCTTCACCATGTTGGCCAGGCTGGTCTCGAACTCCTGACCTCAAGTGATCCTACCTTGGCCTCCCAAAGTGCTGGGATTACAGGCATGAGCCACCGCACCTGGCCTGGCTTATTTCATTTAGCATGTCTTCCACATTCATCCATGACATAGCAAATGGCAGGATTCTCATCTTTTTTAAAGCTAAATAGTATTTCATTGTATGCATATTTTCTTTATCCATTCATCTGGACATTCAGGTTCTTTCCATGTCTTTGCTATTGTGAATAATGGGGCAATGAACACGGGAATGCAGACATCGCTTGGAAATCCTGATTTCAATTTTTTGGGGTATACACCCAGAAGCAGGTTTGTGGGATGATTTGGTAGTTCTATTTTTCATCTTTTGAGGAACCTCCATACTGTTTTCCATAGTGGCTGTACCAATTTACATTCCCACCAATAGTGTACAAGGTGTGATGGTTAATATTGTCAACTTGATTGGATTGAAGGATGCAAAGTATTGTTTCTGGGAGTATCTGGTTGCTGCTGGGTGTTGCCAGAACAGATTAACATTTGAGTCAGTGGATTGGGAGAGGACGACCCACCCTCAGGAAAACCCACCCACAATGTGAGTGGGCACCATCCAGTTGGCTGCCAGCGTGGCTAGAAAAAGCAGGCAAAAGAAGGTGGAACAAGCTGACTTGCTGAGTCTTCCAGTCTTCATCTTTTTCCCATGCTGGATACTTCCTGCCGCCGAACATCAGACTCCAAGTTCTTCAGCCTTTGGATTCTTGGACTTACAACAGTGGTTTGCCAGGGCCTCTCGGGCCTTCAGCCACAGACTGAAGGCTGCACTGTCAGCTTCCCTACTTTTGAGGTTTTGGGACTCAGACTGAGTCACTACTGGCTTCCTTGGTCCTCAACTTGCAAAATGGCCTATCGTGGGACTTCACCTTGTGATCATGTGAGGCAATTCTCCTTAATAAACTTCCTTTCATATATACATATATCCTATAAGTTTTGCCCCTATAGAGAACCCTAATACAAAAGTCCCCTAAGAGGTGATGGTTAAGTTTAGGGCACTGCATATAGTGATGGCTTCACAGGTGTAATCTTATCTTCCAATGCATCAAGATGTACACATTGAATATATATAGCTTTTTTTGGTCTGACAATCATATCTCACTAAAAAAGTAAATAAATGGATGCAGTTGTATTCCAATAAAACTTTATTTATGGACACTGAAAAAATATATTCATTTAGACTACAAAATGATGAAAGACCATGTAGTGAGAGTCACCACCTTCAAGCCATCTATGCCAAAGCCATCTTAAACCCACCAGCTTCTGCCAACTCACCAGCTGGCTGCAGCCACCTGAGTGAGCTCAGGCTAGACCAGCAGAGAAATTGCCCAACCAACCCACAAAAATGTGAAAAATAGCAAGTTACTGTTTTCAGTCACTAAGTTTTGGGATAATGGATAACTGAGACATCTGATAAGTACTATAATGAAAGTAAAAAGTGATTTGGGGATAAAGAAGAGTTAGAAATTATTTCCTACCCAGAGGATGTGTGGTGATGGTAGTAAAGAAAATCTTACAGCAGTAATGGTTTTTAATGTTTTTCCTTTTTCTTTTTTAGGGGTATTTTTATATAGTTTAATTGTAAATATTTAAACTGCTAAAATTTGGCAAGTTGTGGCATATGTAAACACCTGTGAAAACGTTATCACAATCAAGATAATAAATGCAGTAAGGCCGGGCACAGTGGCTCACGCCTATAATCCTAGCACTTTGGGAGGCCAAGGTGGGTGGATTGGCTGAGCTCAGGAGTTCGAGATCAGCCTGGGCAATACAGTGATACCCCATCTCTACTAAAATTCAAAAACTTAGCCGGGCATGGTAGTAGACACCTGTAGTCCCAGCTACTCGGGAGGCTGAGGCACGAGAATTGCTAGAACCCAGGAGGCGGAGGTTGCACTGAGCCGAGATCAGGCCACTGCACTCCAGCCTGGGCGACAGAGCGAGACTCAGTCTCTAAAAAAATAAAAAAATAAATAAAAATAAATGCGGCCAGGCATGGTGGCTCACACCTGTAATTCCAGCACTTTGGGAGGCCGAGGTGGGTGGATCACCTGAGGTCAGGCATTCAGACCAGCCTGGCCAACATGGTGAAACCCCGTCTCTACTAAAAAATACAAAAAACTTAGCCAGACCTGGTGGCAGGCATCTGTATTCCCAGCTACTCAGGAGGCTGAGGCAGGACAATCACTTTAAAACGGGGAAGCAAATGCTACAATGAGCCGAGATCACACCAGTGTACTTCAGCGTGGGCAACAGAGCAAGACTCTGTCTCAAAAAAAAAAAAAAAAAAAAAAAAAAAGATAATAAATGCATTCCTCACCCCGAAAACTTTCCTTATGGCCCCTTTATAATCCCTGCCTTTATGCCCTCCTTGCTCTTTCACCATCCTGAGACAACTAGATATGTTTTCTATCACTATAGACTAGTTTGCATTTTCTAGAATTTTATATACATGGAACCATACAATGTGTACTCTTTTTGTCTGGCTTCTGTCAGCAGAATTAGTTTTAGATCCATTCAAGTTGTTGTGTGTATCAACAGTTTCTTTCTATTGCTAACTTGTATTATGTTGTATAGATAGACCATGATTTGTTTATCCATATTCCTGTTGATGGACTTTCGGGTTTTGTAGTCTATTAGGGGGCAATAAAGTTGCTATGAACTTTAGTGCAAAAGTCTTTGTGTGGACATATATGTTCATTTCATTTCAAAGTATTATGAAATATAACTTGCATAAATACCTTGAAGTGGAATGGCTCAGTTATAAGTGTATGTTTAACTTTTTATGAAACTGGTAAATTGTTTTCCAAAGTAGTTTTACCATTTTACATCCCCTACCAGCAGTATACGTTCCAGTTGTCCCACATCTTTGTCAATTCTTGGTATAAGTTTTTTCAATTTTAGCTATTCAGTTTTAGTCATTCTAGTGGGTATGGTTTTAATTCGTATTTTCTTTTTTTAATTTTTTTTTAATTTTTTTTATTTTTATTTTTTTTGAGACGCAGTCTCGCTCTGTCACCCAGGCTGGAGTGCTGTGGCCGGATCTTAGCTCACTGCAAGCTCCGCCTCCCGGGTTCCCGGCATTCTCCTGCCTCAGCCTCCCGAGTAGCTGGGACTACAGGCGCCCGCCACCTCGCCCGGCTAGTATTCTTTTTTGTATTTTTTAGTAGAGACGGGGTTTCACCGTGTTAGCCAGGATGGTCTCGATCTCCTGACCTCGTGATCCGCCCGTCTCGGCCTCCCAAAGTGCTGGGATTACAGGCTTGAGCCACCGCGCCCGGCTTAATTCGTATTTTCATGACTACTTATGTTGAGCATCTTTTTATATATGCTAATTTGCCATTCATATATCTTTATTGAAGTGACTTTTCAAATCTTCTGTATACTTTTTATATTATTACAGTTATCATTATAAATATTTATTATTATTGGAGTTTTATGTATTCTAGGTAGAAGTTTCTTCTTGGATATATGTTTTCCAACTACTGTTCCCATTTTGTGGTTTATATTTTCATTTTCATAACAGTATCTTTGGAAAGGCAAACATTTTTTATTTTGATGATGTCCATTTTATTTTTCTTTAATAATTCTTGCTTTTTGTGTCCAGTTTAAGAAACATGTGCCAAGCCAAGGTCACTGAGATTTTCTCCTGTGTTTTCTTCAAGAAGTTTTATACCTTACCTCTTATATTTAGGACTATGATTTATCTTGAAATACTTTTTGAACACTGCTGTGAAATAAGGATTGAGGTTCATTTGTTTTTTGTTGTCGCTCTTTGTTTTCATTGTTGATATTTGTTTGTTTATATGGATATCCATTTGCTCCAGCACCATTTATTGTTAAGATTATCATTTTCCCATTGAATTGCCCTGGCACTTTTGTTAAAAATCAATTCTGTAGGTCTATTTCTGGACAAATTTTGTTCCATTTGTCTATATCTGTTTACCCTTCTTTCTACTGTGATTACTGTAGCTTTTCAACAGATCTTGAAATCAGGTAGTGTAAATCCTCCCTTTAGCTTTTTTTCAGCATTGTTTTGGCTATTCTAGGTTCTCTGCATTTTCATATAAATTTGGTAATTTCTTTTAAAAGTCTGATATGACTTTGATTGAAATTGTATTGAATATATATAGTCGAATTTGAGAATAAATGATATCTTAACAATGTTTAATCTTCTAATTTATAAATACAATGTGTCTCTCCATTTATTTAGATTTTATTTATCCCAGCAATGTTTACTGGTTTTCAGTGAACAGGTCTCACATGTCTTTTGGCAGGTTATCCTTAAGTATATCTTATTTTTGATGTTATTTTTGAAATTTCAATTTCTGATTGCTCACTCCTTCTATATAGATACACAATTCATCTTGGTAAATTGATCTTATATTCTGCCACCTTGAGAAACATTTACTGGTACTGGTAGCTTTTTGGTAGATTAATTAGGATTTTCTACATAGATAATTATGTCATCTGCAAATTAAGACAGTTTCATCTCTTCCTTGCTAATCTGGATATTACTCATTTATTTATTTAGCCTTATTCCACTGGCTAGAAGTGGTAACAGCATACACCCTTGCCTTGTTTCTGATCTTAGAGAGAAAGCACTTCAGTCTTTCACTTTAAGTATGATGCTTGCTGTAAGTTTTCACAAATGCACTTTATTAGACTATGAACATTCCCTTCTAGTTCTAGTTTGCTGGAAGTTTCTATCATGTATGGATGTTTATTTTGTTATATTTTGTCAATTTATTTATTTATTTATTTTGCATCTTTTGAGTTGATCATATGGAGGAATGGAGTCCTTAAACACCAATGATCTTCCCTCCTTCCCCTGCCCTTAAGAGTTCTGTCCTTGGCCCTGCTCTCTTGTGCTTTACAAATTAGAAGATCTATATATTGCAATTGCTTCAACTAACAGCTGTGTATAAATGACTTCCAAGCATATATGTTTCATCCCAAATTCTCAGCTGAAATTGAGACCAATATTCTCAGCTTCTAACTGTATTTTGTCTACCAAGTTATCCTCCATATATCTCTAGAGAGATAAATAAAGGTGACATAAGAATCCAATGGCTATTCTCTTCAATTAACTTACATTGAATTCAATGTTCATCAGCTTGAACTTATACCATTTAAGGTCTTTTAAATGTAAAATCAGAAAAATATCTGAAATCAGAGAGCTTTTTAAAAAAATACTAAAACCAAAACTTTATAATGCAGGATTTCTCAATTTTGGTACTATTGACCTTTGGGGAAAGGTAATTCTTTGTTATAGAGGGCTATCCTGTTACAGTTGTTAACCAGCATCCCTAGTCTTGACTCACTAGATGCCAGTAGTATCTTCGCTGACCCCAAGCTATGACAATCAAAAATTTCTCCAGATGTTGCCGAAGGTCCCTTGGGGAGGGGACACAATCATCTCGAGGTTGGAAACTACTGATGTAGTAACTTGCTATAGATCAACGCTCCCACAAAAATCAACTAAAAGAGTGAAATTAAAAAACAAACCAAAAACAAAACAGGCACAGTGGCTCACAGCTGTCATCTCAGTATTTTGGGAGGCAGGATATTTTTAGCTCAGGAATTCAAGACCACCCTGGGCAACCCTCATTTCTACTAAAAATAAAAAAATTAGCCAGGCATGGTGCTGGAATTACAGGTGTGAGCCACTGCACCCAGCCACATTTCACCTTCATTTTTGAAGGATGTTTTTTGCTGGGTATGAATTTCTAGATCAGCAGTTACTTTCTGTAAGCACTTTAAAAGTATTATTCCAGTCTTTTTGGTTTCCATTGTTTCTGTGGGAGATGGCTGTCTTTAAGATGTTTTCTGTCTTTACTTTTTAGTTGGTTTACTTTGATGGGCCTAAGTGTGGTTCTATTTTTCTTTGTTCTGCTTTAGTTTTCTGCGCTTGGTCAAATGTTACTTTGGCCCCATTCTATTCTAAGGCTCCTATTATCTTTTTAAAGGCTTTTCATTGTGTTTACATGCTTCCAATACATGCTTCAGTATGTACTATTTTCTTCAGTATGTACTATTTTCTATCGACCTGTCTTGTAGTTCACTAATCCTATCTTTTGTTACACAAATCCACTATTACATCCACCCACTGTTCTCAATTCCAGATGCTATATTCAGTTCTAGAATGTCCATTTGATTTTCATAGATTACTTTTTTGATAAAAGTCTTTGCCTATTATCTTATCCATAATTGTCTCAAACACATTAGTCATAGTTATCTTAGAGTTCTTGCCAGTGAACTCCAATATGTGAATCGTCTGTGACTTGGTTTCTTGTGTCATGTTTTCTCTCTTAGTTTTTGATCATGTGGTCCATGTGGTTTTGGCATGTTTTGTAATTTTCCATTGATTTCCAGATGTTTTAATGTTACAGGCTTTGGGTGATGTCTTTCTTCAATGAGGTTAAACCTGTCTTCTGCTAGAACTTAATCCAACCAAGAATCATGATAAATCAAGGCAGAGTTACAAATCTTGGCATAAGGCTCATTCTACCTTTGATGTGCCCCTAGCCTCAGAGTTTTCTAATGATCACCTAGAATATTCTTCAGATCCCTTCTTCTGGCAAGTCCTGATTTTTAATCTTTGTTTTATGAAGCTTTCTGCCTACTTTTGTTCTCTCTCCTAAACAGCACCACAACTGCAAATTTTCTGAGTTGAAATTGCCCATGTTTGAGGCTGTTCCATATCTCTACCAAAAGCTCTCTTGGTTGCCGTCCCCTGGAAGCAAACTTTAAAAAAATACAAAATCAAAATTACCAGTCTCCTGTCTGAAACCAGAATGGACAAGTGCTCCCAGACTAAAAGCAGCCACAGGTCAGTTCACCTCAGAAAAGTTCACTCCTCTTCAGAGCCCTGCTTGGGCAGATTTCTACTGCCTTCAAATAGATGAGACCCGTATTTTATCCAGCTTTTCTGCTGGGGGATAGTCGTGGTGGATTTAATAGTTGCTAGGAATTAGTGAGAGTTGTGTTGCCCATTCTTTCCCTTTCTGAATGGAAATTGTCACTACACTCTGGGTACGTAGGGGAAGATACTCTTTTCATTTACAGATTAGAGCAAGGAGCGAATTTAAGACCTTATAGAGAGTATGGCACATTTCGAGGTAAATGCAGTCACTTTGTGGAAACTTCAGCCCACTCTCTTGTGGATGGGTATCTTCCACACTGGGGGAAAAAAAAGTAGGCATGAATACTTGGTATTCAAAGTGGTGGATTGTGATAGAGAGCCAGTTGTCCCCCAAGATGTCCTTCCCTTCTTCCAGTTTTTGGTATACAATTGGACATACAGAATGAAGACATTTAAAGTTTCTCTTTCAGCTCAGTGTGATCATGTGACATAGATCTGATGGAGAAGATGTGTCATGTGGCAACCTAAAAGTTGGCTCAACGGGGTCGGGGTGGGCACCGGTCTGGGCGCGGGCGTGAAGCAGCGGATGGACAGTTACGCGCACCTGAACGGCTGGAGCAATGGCAGCTACAGCCTGATGCAGGACCAGCTGAGTTACGCGTGGCACCCGGGCCTCCACGCGGACGGTCCCGCGCAGATACAGCCCATACACCGCTACGACGTGAGCGCCCTGCAGTACAACTCCGTGACCAGCTCGCAGACCTGCAAGAACGGCTCTCCCACCTACAGCACGTCCTACTCGCAGTAGGGCACTCCTGGCTCCATGGGTTCGGTGCTCAAGTCCCAGGCCAGCTCCAGCCCCGCTGTGGTTACCTCCTCCTCCCACTCCAGGGCGCCCTGCCAGGCCAGGGACCTCCGGGATGTGATCAGCACGTACCTCCCGGCGCCGAGGTGCCGGAACCCGCCGCCCCAGCGGACTTTACATGTCTCAGCACTACAGGAGCGGCCCGGTGCCCGGCACGGCCATTAACGGCACACGGCTCTCGCGCATGTGACGGCCGGACAGCGAACTGGAGGGGTATGAAATTTTCAAAGAAAAACGAAGGAAATGGGAGGGGTGCCAAAGAAGAGAGTAAGAAACAGCATGGAGAAAATCCGATACGCTAAAAAAAATATATATATATATCCCATCACCCACAGCAAATGACAGCTGCCAAAGAGAACACCAATCCCATTCACACTCACGCAAAAACCGCCATGCCGACAAGAAAACTTTTATGAGAGGGATCCTGGACTTCCTTTTGGGGGACTGTTTTTGTACAGAGAAAAACAGGGGGGTAGGGAAGGCGGAGGAATGGATCTTGTGCAGATTTGGAGGAAAGAAAGTTACGAAAAACTTTTTTAAAAAGTTCTAGTGGTACAGTAGGAGCTTTGCAGGAAGTTTGCAAGTCTTTACCAATAATATTTAGAGCTAGTCTCCAGGCGATGAAAAAATGTTTCAATATTTGCAAGCAACTTTTGTCCAGTATTTATCGAGATAAACATGGCAATCAAAATGTCTACTGTTTATAAGCTGAGAATTTGCCAGTATTTTTCAAGAAGCAGCTTCTTGCTGCATTTTGATGCTGCAGCTGAAATTTAGCACAATTGCAAACCTGGAAAGAAGAAAATTATTTAAATTTCGACATTTTAATTGTTTAAAAATTGTACGAAAGGAAAAAACTAAGTACTGGCAAACCATCTCTGTGGTCTCGTCTAAAAGGGCAAAAGTGCAAAACTTACATCGTTGGTAATTTATAATAGCTTTTGTTCAATCCCAACTTTCCATTTTGTTCAGATTAAAAACACATGAAACTACTGCTTTCGAAATATTTTCCTATGGTTTGTAATATTTCTGTAAATATATTGTGGTATTTTAAGGTTTTCCCCCTTTGTTTTTTGTAGTTATATTTTAAAAGATTCGGCTCTGTAGTATTTGAATCAGTCTGCTGAGAATCCATGTATATATTTGAACTATACCTGGATATATAATATCCTTATAACAGGTTTCAACTTATGTTTTTACTCCATTATGCACAGTTTGAAATAAATTTTTGAAATACGAAAAAAGTTGGCGCAAGGCCTTTTTATCTTTCTTTTCAGTTTCTTCCCCGCTGGGCAGAAGGTAGGTAAGATGGCTGGGACTAAAGCAGCCATTTTAGATCACGAAGTAAGGTTGACAGTGAAAACAGTACATGATGAAACAGAAGGATGAAAAGCTGGGCCTCTGACCACCACTTTCCAGAGCATAAAACCCTTATGCCAGCCCTGGACAACATGCAACAATAATTTTCCATAGGAGATTAATTTCTATCTTATTTCAGTGGCTGTTATTTTGGGGTTTTGTTACTTGCAACTAAGCCTCATAAAATTAGGAAAGTTCAGGACAGCAGTTCTCAGTGTGTTGGTATGGTCTGCAGACTTCTGAATTTTTTGTAGGGAGTTTGTGAAATCAAAACATTTTCAAAATATACTAAGACATTGTAAGTCCTTTTAACTATGGTGACACATTCACCAATGGCGCAAAAACAATTGTGGGTAAAAGCACCAGCATCTTTGAAACGAGGCACTAGTAGTCATTGTATTCTTCGTTGCCATGCAGCTGTAGGTGGGGGCTGGGGGAAGGGGTGGTTTCATCCAACGTCCTTAATAAAGCGGTAAAAATTACTTATTTTAAATCTTTACTCTTAAGTCTTTTAAATTTTCTGTATGAAGAAATGAGAAGTGTATATGAAGTACTTCTGGGGATACCAAACTATGATGGTTGTCTTGAGGAAAACTACTTGTGAGGGTGTTTTGAGTCGTGAGTCTGGAGGCAATTCAGATGTGGGTATTTGACAGACATTTCCTCAAACATGAACAAAGTGAACTGTCACTTCAAGAAAAACTAACAGTATTTGTTGCCAATGATAAATTTTAAGCTTTTAAGTGAAAATTATTTTGGAAAATGTGTATCTGCCATCTGAATTTGATGGCCTTTCAGTATTTAAGAGGCTTTTTAAAATGAGATTGCTGGTCATAGTGAACATGATTTTTAAACATTTTATATGGCAAAATATTAACATTTGGAAGATGTGCATAACTCAGTGAATCAATAGTTTCCATGGGCCAAATGTATGATTTTACAAAATTATTCATGGGAAAAAGTTTCACTCAAAGTGCAAGGTAGACCACTGGAGTCTAATGAAATTCAATGCAAAGCCTCATTTATATGACTTCAGATTCTACATTGTAAATAATCTTTTAGCTACTACCCCTTGTTCAGTTTTGGTATAGTGTCCAAGAATAAATCTATAGCCTAGGCTATTAAAATATTCCTCCCGTCTACAACTTAATACCTGCATGAGGATGAATTTCTTCATTTACTTCAAACAAAACAACGTATCAGACTGAATGGAGAAACAGGTATGATAATCCAGCTGTCTTCTATTAAGCCAGACATTGAAAAGATTTGCAAAATGTTATTAACAATGCTGCTCTTCTCGCTAAATTATTTTTGAAAAATAATTATCATAAAATGTTAGCATGAAATTGGTTTATTTTAAAATAGATTAGCAAATATATTTTTAACATTTGTCAGTTTTCATTTCTGATATAGTCAATATAAACCTTCATAAACAAAAGTTAATTGGGAAAAAAAACAGAACTACCATCTGATCCAGCAATCCCAGTAACGGGTATATACCCAAAGGAAAATAAATCATTACATCAAAAAGAGACCTACACTTTTATGTCTATTGGAGCACTATTCACAATGGCAAAGATAGGGAATTGACTTAAGTGTCCACAAACTGAAGCGGCATAAAGAAAATGTAGTGTGTGTGTGATCATTTATATACTATTCAGCCATAAAAGATAATAAAATCACGCCTTTTGCAGCAACATGGATGGAGCTGGAGGTCATTATCTTAAGTGAAACATCTCAGAAACAGAAAGTCAAAACCGTATGTCCTCACTTGTAAGTGGGAGCTAACTAAGGTGTACACATGGACATAGAGGGTACACCTATGATGAACACCGGAGACTCGGAAGGGTGGGATGGTGGGAGGCAGGCATATAAAGGATGAGAAATTACTTGATGAGTACAATGTAGACTAATCAGGTAATGGTTACACTAAAAGCCCGGGCTTCACCACTATTGCAATATACTCACATAACAAAACTGCACTTGTACCCCTTAAATTTATACGAACTTTTTTAAAAGCAAGAAAAAGAAAACACCCTTTGGGGACATCAATATTTTTCCAGAGCATTAAGTTCTTGAGTGCTAAGTTCTTAAATGTTAAGATCTTAAGGACAAAACGTTTAAAATAATTGATTTATGATATTGAAAGAATTTGAAGTATAACCACAAAACTGTTCTGTTTATAAAATATGAGAACAGTAAAAGTATTAAGCCCAGAGTTCAGTAAACAATGTCATGTTAAGAAGAAAGGGGGCAGACAGATTCTAAAAACTGTAGATTAATATACTTAATATTAATTATCCTTAGGGCAAAAGGTTAGAGAACAGATTCAGCAGAAAGTAAAGTAACCATTAACTCCATTAACCCAACACAAGTTTATTTATGAAGTCAAGTCAAACTGAGGAGTATTTGTTTCTTTGATAATTGGTAGACAGGGAATGTATATACATATCGTATTTCTCATTAAGCATTTGCTCATGTTACAGAACAGTGGCCTAGAGAACTATCATTGAAGATATTTACCAAATCTGCCTGAAGCAAAATGTGTTAAACTGCAGAAATGGTGCAAAATGACACTGGAAGTCATAGAGCTGATTCTTGAACACGGGTTTGAACTGCATAGGTCCGCTTATATGCATTGTCTTGATAAATACATTGACAAATTTTTTGGAGATTTACAACAATTTAAAAAACTTGCAGATGCACCATGTAGCTTAGAAATATTGAAAAACTAAGAAAATGATATGTCATTAATGCATAAAATATATGTAGACACTAGTCTATTTTATCATTTGCTACCATAAATATATACAAATCTATTATAAAAAGTTAAAATTGGCTGGGCGCAGTGGCTCATGCCTGTAATCCCAACACTTTGGGAGGCCAAGGCGGGCAGATCACCTGAGGTCAGGAGTTCAAGAGCAGCCTGGCCAACACGGTGAAACCCATTTCTACTAAAAATACAAACATTAGCTGGGCATGGTGATGCATGCCTGTAATCCCAACTACATGGGAGGCTGAGGCAGGAGAATCACTTGAACCCGGAAGACAGTGGTTGCAGTGAGCCGGGATGGTGCCACTGTACCACTCCAGTCTGGGCGACAGAGCGAGACTCCATCTCAAAAAAAAACAAAAAAAAGTTAAAATTTATCAAAACTTACGCATACACAGACTACACTGGAGCCATTTGCAGTTGAGACAAACATAAAGATGTAGTACTAAATTACAACTGAAAAAGATTAACTATAGCACATACTGCACTACTACCATAATTTCAGAGCTACCTCCTGTTGCTATTGCTGTGAGCTCAAGTGCTATTTTCACTTAAAATGCCATGTGATGTTTATCATCTCCACATGGGCAGTTCATCTCTCCAGTAAATCGTGTATCATAGTAAAAAGTGATCTCTCATGGTTCTCAGTTATTTTTCATCATGTTTAGTACAACCATAAGCCTTGCAATAATACCATGGGACCCATACAACGCTAGTCCCACTAGTGATGCTGGAAGGGCTCCCAAGGAGCAAAGTCATGATATTACAAGAAAAAGTTAAATTGCTTCATGTGTACTGGTCTGCAGCTGTAGATGCCCATCCTTCAAGACAAATGAATCTAGCATAAGGACCACTGTTAATAAAATTAAGAAAATTTATGAAGCCTTTACTGCATCTATACCAGCAAACCTTGTACTTTTTATGATATACCTTTTTATCTCATATTGAAAATGCAACTTTTATGTGGGTGCAGTATTGCTATAAGAAAGACGTACCTATAGGCTCTAATATGATTGGAGAAAAGGTGGTCATTATATGACAATTTAAGGCAAAAGGAAGGTGAAGGATCTAAATCTAGAGAATTTAATGCCAGCAAAGGATGGCTTGATAATATTAGAAAGAAGTTTGGCTTTAAAAATGTTAAAATAACAGAAGAGGCAGCTCCTGATGACCAAGAGGCAGCAGATGAGTTCCCAGATGCCATTAAGAAAATCATTGAGGAGAAAGGATATCTACCAGAACAGGTTCTTAAGGCAGAAAAAAGTGCCCTATTCTGGAAAAAATATACATATATATGCCACAAAGTACATTTATTAGTAAAGAAGAGAAGTGAGCACCAGGATTTAAGGCAGAAAGGGACAGGCTAATGCTATAGGTTTTTGCTAATGCTTTTGAGTTTATGGTCAAGACTGCACTTATCTATAAAGCTGTTAACTCTCAAATCTTGAAGGAAAAAGTTAAACACAAGCTGCCAGTCTTCTGGCAGGATAACAAGAAGGTCTGGACAACAACCCTTTTTCTGGATTGGCTCCATTGATGTTTTGTCTTTGAAGTCAGGAAGTACCTTGCCAGTAAAGGACTGCCTTTTAAAGTTCTTTTGATACTGGACAATGCCCCGGCCACCCACCCAGAACTGCATGAGTTCAACACTAAAGGCATCGAAGTGATCTATTTGCCCCCAAACATAATGTCTCTAATTTAGTTTCTAGACAGGGGGTCATAAGGACCTTCATGGCTCATTACCCACAGTACTCTATGCAAAGAACCATCAGTGCCACCCAAGAAAACTCTAACAAAGAGAACATCATCAAAGTCTGGAAGGATTCCACCACTGATGATGCCATTGTTGCTAGAGAAGAAGCCATGAAAGCCATCAAGCCCAAAATAATAAGTTACTGCTGAGGAAAACAACCAGATGTTGTGTGTGACTTCACAGAATTTACGACAGAGCCAATCAAGAAAATCGTGAAAGAGGTTGTAGATATGTTAAATAAATAAATAAATAACAAATAAATAAATAAAATGGTAGAGGGTAAAACGTTTCAAGATCTGAATCCTGGAGTGAGTCAAAAGCTAAGCAATTCAAAAGCTTAGCTTTTGGAGATGAGTGCCTCTGAATCAGTGCCAGACAATGAGGAGGAAGACATTTAGAAGCAGTGCCAGTAAACAAATCAACATTAGACAATCTGTGTTGATTATTCAAGACTGATTTTACAACATGGACCCTTCTGCCACACAAGCACTAAAACTAAAGCAAATGGTGGAAGAAGGATTAGTACCATTTAGAAACATTTTTAGAGAAATGAAAAAAAGCAAAACATCAGACAGAAGTTACAATGCATTTTCATAATTACAACTAGTGTGCCTGCCTTTCCTGCTTCCCCTTCTACCTCTGCTACCGCTAAGAGCAAGACCAATCCTTCCTTTTCCTCCTCCACCTCAGCCTACTCAACATGAAGACAAGGAGGATGAAGACTTTTATCATGATCCACTTCCACTTAATGAAGAGTAAATGTATTTTCTCTTCCTGATGATTTTAATAGCATTTTCTTTCTTCTACCTTAATACAATGTATGATACAGGTAACAGACAAAATATGTGTTAATCTACTGTTTATGTTATCAGAAAGGCTTCCAGCCAATAATAGGCTATAAGTAAAATTTGGAAAGAGTCAAAGTTGTATTCAGATTTTCAACTGCACAGGGGTTGGTGTCCCTAATCCCTGCATTGTTCAAGGGTCAACTGTAAATGTTTTGCTGATGGGAGTACCCACAGACTTTTGTGAATTCTAGGGTTGCTTCCCCATGCTTCTGTGCCATTTCCACCTACTGCTGTCAGTAAACATGCAAGGAGTATTAATCTTAATATTTAACTGTTACTCTTTAGGCTTAATCCAGACATTAGTCATATGAAACAAAAAGAAAACATTTTACAATGCATTCCAAAGTGGAACATATTTAATGTATCTGAGATTTTCTTAACACCAACTTTCTAGTACCTAGCATGATACTTTCTCTTCACAGACTATCTGCACTGTTTGTGCCTTCGCTTCTTTCAGGTCTTCACTGACCATCTTCACTTGTGACCACTGGTACTTTCTATCCTCTTTATCTTGTTTCATTTATCTCTATAGAACTTACCACCATCTGACATAAACAATATTTAAGTGTATATCTGCAGGCTGGGCGCAGGGGCTCATGCCCGTAATCCCAGCACTTTGGGAGGCCGAGACGGGTGGATCACCTGAGGTCAGGAGTCTGAGGCCAGCCTGGCCAACATGGTGAAACCCCATCTCTATTAAAAATACAAACAAATTAGGCTCAGTGGCACGTGCCTGAAATCCCAGCTACTCAGGAGGCTGAGGCAGGAGAATCACTTGAACACAGGAAGCAGAGGTTGCAGTGAGCCAAGATCATAACACTGTACTCCAGCCTGGGTGACAGCAAGACTCCATCTCAAAAAAAAAAAAAAGTGTATTTGCTTTTCTGGGTTCTCTTCCCCTATTACTACCCTCCCCCGCACCCCAAAAGAATAAGCTTCGGTACAGATGTTCTGGTTGTTCACTCAGTGCCTTGAACCGTTCCTAGCACACAGTATGCAATAAAGAACACAAGATTTCTTAAATGAATCTTGAGATTGTAAGCACAATACTCTTAAATTATAGATAAGAAAATGACTCCATGAACCTGGAGGTAAAAAGGAACCTAGGCAGAGAGCAGACATTACAAAGCCCATGCAACTGATGTCCCTACTACCCAGCAGTTAAGAAGACAGGCTTCATACTTGGACAAAATAGGATTCCAGTACACTTATTCGTAGTGGCAAACTCTCTTCATGCCTCAATTTAGCTACGAGAAAATAGAGATGATAATGATAATAGCCCCAACTTCATGTTGTCATTAAGGTGATTAAATGCAATCATGTGTGTAAATTACTAGTGCATAAAGCAATAAGCATTTAATAAAAGGGAACTATTATTCTTATTACTACTACTATCATCATCATCATCTCAGTCAGGATCCAAAGCCAATTTTTTAGTATTTCACAAATAATTTATGGTAAGATAGGCTAACTAGTTTCTAAGTCCAGACAACTGAGAAAAAAAAGCAGATTAGAGAGATGAAAGTTGCCAGAAGCAAGATCAGGAGAAAAATGAAAACTATAAAAACTAGATTCTCAAGGTACTGCATTACCACACAATAATAATGTACGTAAAGATAATGCTTATATATTATATTTAATATACTGTCTTAAGATGGTGAGAAAATATAATTCTAAAATTAGAAAGATTACTTCAAAATGGCTCATACAAACTTTTGGTATAAAAGATAAACTTCCATTACCTTCAAAATTTATGTTCTAGAGAAAAAGCATAAATGAGACATTATTACATAAACAGCTTAGATATCCCTGCTGTAAATACCCATCAGTGTGACTTATGTGAGTCTATCTAAAGCTTTTCTATGGGCTCACTCTTCACTCACACTCTGTAATGCTGTATCTCAGGTGCAGATTCCAGGGAGGTGGTAAATTGTTCCATTCACTGTCTTAGTGACATTGCTGCCACCTTATAACAAATCCGTATTCATTAATCCTGTTTGTTTTAGTAATAGAATATACCAAGGTCCTCTAGTAAGAAATCAAATTTCAAAATCAAAACCACATTCCAAATTTCTTAAAAGATACTTTTTTTTGTTCAATTCCTTTGTAAAAACATTGGTCACCATTTAACATACATGGCAACAAAATGCACCCAATTTACATGCATCAACAAGTTAATAAATCATAATACATGGACAACACAAATTTCAAACAAACAGTACTAAAGTAGCTCATGTTGCATTTAACTATAGTTCTTGTGCTCCTAATAGAGAAGTAGCTAATATGAGAAACAAACAGTTCCAGTTTCAACCTGAATTAAAGTTCTTTGTGGCAAGTAACATGAAACAATGATCACATGAAGCCATTATCTTAAAAAGAACCATTCTTCAGAAATCACTTTGTGCAAAGCACCATACTAGTGTAGACTATGATCTTAAAAAACATATACCTTCAGTTAAAGATAAATGGTCTCCATTTTTTGAAAATTAATTACCTGAATGATTCAAATTTTTATTACGCCCATAAATTAAAATTATCTTTCAATGTAAAGGTTATATATATTTGACACCGTAAATAATTCTGGAGATGTTCAGTTAAACCAATAATTCCCTGGGACTGGATTACTTTCAAGAGCAAAAAGAAAAAACAATAATCAAAAGCCCTTTCTAAACTCACAGGCAAGGTTTCTGATTTGGGATTTAATTGATAAGAAGTTAAGCACCACAATAAAATACATTTTTAGAAAACAGAATGGACTGCCATCAATACACAAGTTAGGGACAAAAGAAAGCACACTTTACCTCCCACCCTTTCCCCCCAAAAAATTTAAGCACTCTAATCCTATCAATTTGAAATTTTACAAAGGATTTTTTGTGTGGTTATCTGTGTGTGGATATTATATGGAAGATACAAACTGAAATTCGATTTAAGATCTCAAGTTCTAGAATCATGATTTGATTCAGTAAGAATGTCATATTATTTGTGCATGTTATATATTTAGTTTCAGATTATACGCTACATTTTTATGCTTTCTTCCCTCAAAGTCTATGATTAAAGGATGGCACTTACTCATTCTGAAGTGCATGAGAGAATTTATGACAAATTGCCTTGCGAAACAGTATCTCCTCTGAAGAGTTCAAGGTAATTATGTATAAATAAAACCTTAAAATAAAATTGCTGTAAATCCTCTGCATCTATTTAGCAACACAAATAACTTCAATAGCCAAAATATTATTTTAATTTTAATTTAAGTTTCTCTCCTCCATGATGTATTTAATTACGCTGTTACAAGTAAGAGTAATTTTTTAGCATGTGTAACAGACCACATGCTAAAAAAGTTTAAGGGTTCAGAAAACTAAAATTTATAATTCTTACATGGTTATACTTAAGTCAGATATACAAGACTAGAAATAAGTAACTTCAACCTAAAATACGCTTTAAATACCACAAAAGAAGAAAAAAGAAAAACAAAGGGAAAAAGGATTTCTCCTCATGTAATTTTTGAGTGGACTATGTAGCAAAAAAGCAAAATATTAAATATCTAGTTTTCACTTCAAAAGAAATTATTCATAAATAAAATTCACTAAATAAGATATAATGAGATTAGGAGTATGAGTACGGAGTATTCAGACTTATTCCATTCAGATGAGAAGATGACATCTTTGGAGGAAACAAAAAAAAAAACCTTACCAAATAATACGATTTGTATCTCATTAACCTTTCAAACATCACTTCAACTTCACCATTTATACCATAAACCTTCTTGACAGTTCCTATTTTCTACCTTTTTTCAAAAAAAGCTTTAGCCTCTTAATTTCCAAGCATCATATTAAATCCCTTAGTTCAATCTAATTCCACAATCCCCATTTCAAAGACTTTAAAATGCTCATCTTCTTCCCCTCAAAAGTTGGAATCCACCATGTAATTATTCAAAACTGGGAAACTAAAGGTTAAAAAAAAATCCACTAAAAATAGTATGCTTGTTAGTATATATGGTTTCACGTAGCAGGGAGACCACATAATTGCTCTTTCTGATTAACCTCTGGCCCTTAAAATAGTAAAGTCAGAAAATTAAAATAAGTAATATATACTTACAATACTTAAAATCTGTATCTATATCCATTTTCAATAGATGTGCGAGTTAAGAAAATGACTGAAATTATATGATTATAAATGTTTACTGTGTAACAGTACAAAATTGATGTTCCCAAAAAGAGGGTAAAAAAATCTTTAACTGATATTAAACATCTTCAGTAATTTGGAAAAGTCCCCAGGTTGAAATGTAACTATCAGGGAACAACGAAAAATGCTTTCATGCATGTACACATGTTAAGTAACAAATAAGCAAACCCCAAGTCAATACAGTACATCAATGACACTTAAATAACATTATGAATATAAAAGAAAGAAAAGATAAAATGTTGACTGCTACGGATGAAAGAGCATTTCAACAATTTACACAAAATGATACTAAACAGCTTTTTAAAAAAGATGTCCTAAGAAGATCAAGCCACAATAAGTTAGTGTTTTCCATAATACATGCTAAATTATTTGATCCCATATCTATACTGTTACTGTCTTAATTCCTAAATGTTGTGACAGCATATTTAATTACTGAGGTACATTAGTTTACATCTTTTTATAGGTATTCTAAGAGGATTAACTTTTCGTTTCCAGTTTTTCATCTTCTTCACCTCCTCCAAAGAAAATTAAAGGAAACATTCCTAGAATGCAGCCAATAGTCACCCCAACAGCTTTGCCCTAAGGAAACAAAAGAGAACATTTTTAAAAAGTTACTTTATCTCTGATAACAAGAAGGCAGGAAAAAAATCTCACCAGCTCTTCTCAATATATTTGGATTTGCTACCCTTCATATATATTCCTCTTCAATATTTATCCCTGTGTATACCTTATATGTAGATATAATCATTATGTAAACATAGCTTTGTTTTCTTCCTCAATCCATACCCCTGCATAGCCACACATTTTCTTACAAACTCTTTTCCAAACTGCTAAACTTAAAGTTCAACTGAATTGACGGGTCCATATTCTACTTAAATCTCTACTTAAATCTACTTAAATCTACACAACAGCCACTGCTCCTTCTCCAACATTATAAGTGAAATAACAACGAGCATTTCCCTGTATAGTTCTTCACCAATGATTTATTTAAAAATCAAACAGTATTAATATTTGTGCATCTTCATGAAGGATTGTCATGCTGTCCATCCTTGACAAAGCTGCATATACTTACATACCAATTTCAGTATACACAAATGTAGACATACATACCAATTTTCCTGCAACCTCACCTACATTATAAAAATTTTATTTCATTTTAATTGATTTATTTATTTTAGAGACAGGGTCTCCCTCTGTCACCTAGGATGGAGTGCAGTGGCATGATCATAGCCCACTGCAGTCTTGGCCCAAGCCATCTTCCTGATCTCTTCCTGAACTCTTTGGCTCAAGCGAGCCTCCTGACTCAGTCTCCCCAGTAACTAGAACTACAGACACATAGCACTATGCCTAGATAATTTTGTTACTTTTATTATTATTATTATTATTATTATTATTTTGTAGAGCTAGGGTCTCCCTATGTTGCTCAGGCTGATCTTGAACTCCTGGCTTCAAGAGATCCTCCCACCTTTGCCTCCCAAATGGGATTACAGGCTCTGGGAGCCACCACACCCAGATCATTATAAAAATTTAAAATTTTTATTTTTGTAAATGGTTTTCAAAATTTGCATTCCTATGATGACTATCAAGTTTATATACTTTTCAATTAAGTTTCATTTCCTCATACAAATATTTATTGAGAAGCTACTATGTGTCAAATTCTCTACTTGAGTGTACCATGGAGATGGACTAATCTTACGTCGTCTGTCTCTCTCCTCCAGGAACTTCTAGTTAGGTACACAGGGAAAGACAAAATAAGTTCTATCAAACATTACAGATACTATGATAGCTACGTAATCTTTGTTCTTGAATGAAATGTTTTCTCTTATACATTGTCTGTTTAGCTATCACATCCCACAGTTTTTCGGGTTTTGTTTTTGTTTTTGTTTTTGAGACGAGTCTGGCTCTGTCACCCAGGCTGGAGTGCAGGGGCGCTATCTTGGCTCACTGCAAGCTCTGCCTCCTAGGTTTATGTCATCCTCCTGCCTCAGACTCCCGAGTAGCTGGGACCACAGGTGCCCGCCACCACGCCCGGCTAATTTTTTGTATTTTTAGTCTATAGAGACAGGGTTTCACCGTGTTAGCCAGGATGCTCTCGACCTCCTGACCTTGTGATCCACCCCCTTCTCGGCCTCCCAAAGTGCTTGGATTACAGGCGTGAGCCACTGCGCCAGGCCCACATCCTACAGTTTTTCTACCAAATTTAATAGTAGACATTAATATTTTGACAATAGCTTGTGTAAAAATTTTCAACTTTGTTATTTTGAGGGTTTTGGTGGCGGTAGTGGTATTAGTAGTATGATCAATACTTGATATTAATAGTCAAAACTGTTATTTTCATTATGCCAAAACTTTAAAAGGTATCACTCATGCGGAGTTTTAACAAGCAGAAACTTTCTTCATTCCACATGCTGATAAATTTAATCCTTAGCTTCTTGTTTTTTTACTTTAACATATTTACTCATTTGAATACATGCACAGAGAAATCATTATATCCTATTTCAGACTCCTGACTTTCCCATATACAGAAGATAACATGACAAAAGCTAACTCTGAAATTTACCCGTGATAGAATAAACACAAATACACATGCAGGTTCCAGTTGACATAGGTGTATTTTAAAACCTCACTTGTAATTTGGCCCCACTTTCACTTCCCACCCATTCTGTTAGAATTCCTGTTGCAACCAAGGCTTTCCTCACCCTTCAGTTTAGGAATACCAGTCAGTGATTTCTGACCCAATTATCTCAAGAGATATAACGTCAATAGGGTGGTGAGGAAGAAAAAAGTGATACACTTTTCTTACTCCCTGATCCAGGACCTGAAGCAAATTTTTTCATTGTGAAAACATTTATTTACACATTATTATTATGTCTTACAATACTCTAGGCCCCACAGTTAACCACATTGGGGCTAATCATAGAACTTGAGTCCCATCTGTAATACTGTTTTATAAGAAAATATTTTTTGAATTTCAAACAACCAAATTACAAGTGCCGTTTTAAAATACACCTATGTCAACTGGAACCTGCAGGTGTATTTGTATTTATTCTATCACGGGTAAATTTCAGAGTTAGCTTTTGTCATGAGTAGAAGGCTGATCACTAACTTCAAATACTTCAGGCTATATAGAATCAAAATGTTATGTTACAGAGTAGAAGATTCGATTCTAACATAAAACAAGCAGAGTCAACAACTAAGGAACAGAATCACTGTTGCCATAAACCAGTGAGGGGTTTTATCGCAATACACACACAGACACACATACACTCAATATATTAACACTAGTTTAGTAATTTAGATGTTTTTGTCATAGAGAAGAGAAAATGAACCTACTTTTAATATAGAAAGAAAACAATTATTATGCCCCAGAAAAATAAACTTCTGATCCCAACTTTAATGCTAAAATTTTTAAGACAAATTGCTAGAATGTTAGAAAATCCTTATTCCCTCAAAACTCCAGCTGGTATCAGGGGCTAGTCTCACTTTACTTACAAATTGTAAGATATGGACACATGTAAACTAAAAGGAAAAGCCCAAAATTAACATTCCACTTTCTTAAAAGACTTTTCAACCTTTATAAAGTAAAAATTACAACAAGCAAATAGGTCCTCATTTTGTTTCTCCACACTCTTCCTACATTTTGATTGAAAACCAAACACTTCCCTGCTATACTTGTGATCCTTCTACTACTCATATTTTAAAGGGTAGTAATTATTGCAGATTTAAAGTGATTTAAAGTGATTAGTGATGAATTTAATTTTTACCTATGTGTATGTTTTTATACTCTGTATGAATATTTTGCAGGTAAAAATTCTGTTTACTTCCAAAATATTTAATATCTTCATTAAAATAAATTCCATCTAATTTAACATTAATTTTGTATTTTACGCTTCTTCAGCTCCCATTAGTGTTTCAATCCATTGTCACTTGATTTTTCTTCTTCCATTAGTCCATAGAAATTGCTCAGAAATGATTATCAATGAGCAACTACATACCAAATCCAAAAACAAAAAACAAAAAAAAATTTTCAGAAATTTTACTTGATTTCTTTATATCAAGAGGAATTAATTGAATTAATTATCATTCACTGCTTCTTAAAACTTCTTCCTTGAAAGCTCCCATAAGACCATGAGCTCTTAGGTATTTTCTAGGGTTCTTTAATTTTGCACATTTTCTCTGGAACAACAGTTCTCAAATTTTAATGTACAGCAGAATTAAAACACAAATTGCTGGGTTCTGTCTCCAGAATTTTTCATTTTGTGAATCCGTAGCAGGCAGATTTTAAGGTGGCCTTCATGATATCTTCCTTCTGATATTTAAGTCTTTGCATAGTCTCCTCCCCTTGAGCATGGGCAGGATGCTCTAACTTGCTTTGAATAATAGGAAAGGTGATGGGGTGTTACTCCTGCGATTACATTACATTACATAAGGCTCCATCTTGCCATCCTGCCAGCAGACTCATTTTCTTTCTCCCTTGCTGGCTCTGAAGATGCAGGCTGCCATGTTGTGAGAGGGTCTACTGAGAGGGCCCCATGGCAAGGAACTGCAGGTGACCCGTAGATCGGGGTGTCCAATTTTTTGGCTTCCCTGGGCCACACTGGAAGAAGAATTTTCTTGGGCCACACATAAAATACACTAACACTAATGATAGCTTAAAAAAAAAATCACAGAAAAAAATCTCAAAATGTTTTAAGAAAGTTTACCAATTTGTGGTAAACTTCTGGATTACCAAAAGCAGGCTGCACAAGCCTGCTCTAGATGGAGGGAGGCCTCTAGGACATGAGAGTGCAACAGCAAAACAGAGGCTGGGTCCCTCACAGCCACAAAAAAATTAATTTTGCCAAAGACCTGGGTGAGCCTGGAAGTGGATTCATCACCAGTTGAGCTTCTAGACAGGAACCAAGTCCTAGCTGGACACGATTGCAGTCTTCCAGAGGACCCATTTAAGCTATTCCTGATCTGACCCACAGAAAATGAGAGATAATAAATATATGTTGTTTTAAGCTGCTGAATTTGTATTTTTTTTTTTTTAGGTGAGATGGAGTCTCACTCTGTCCCCCAGGCTGGAGTGCAATGGCTTGATCTCAGCTCACTGCAACCTCCGCCTCCCAAATTCAAGCAATTCTCCTGCTTCAGCCTCCCAAGTAAGCTGGGATTACAGACACCTGGCCACCACGCCCAGCTAATTTTTGTATTTTCAGTAGAGACAGGGTTTCACTACCTTGGTCAGACTGGTCTCGAACTCCTGACCTCAGGTGATCCACCTGCCTCAGCCTTCCAAAGTGCAGGGATTACAGGCATGAGCAACCCCGTCCAGCTGCAATAATTTTTTACACAATAATAGATAGGTCTAAGATGAAGACTGTGTGTTTGCATTTCTAAGAAGTTACCAGGTAATGTTGATCCTGCTGACGCTGGCACCACATTTTGAGAACCACTCTCCTATGAAAGTTCATCTTCTCCCATGGTTTTAACAATCACCTACCTTTTCAGTGAGGCCTACAGTGACTCTCCTATTGAATACTGCAGTCTGCTTCTATCCTAGCACTCCCAGCCTCTTCTACTTCGCTCTGTTTTCCCTTATTCTCGTAACACATATAAACTTCTAATATGCTAAATATTTTTATTTATCAGATTGTTTATTGTCTGTCTCCCCACTACTTGAATGCAAGATCTATCAGAAATAAGATCTTATTTTGTTAACCAATGTATTCAAAACTCCTGTATATCTACTTGGCATATAATATGTAAACAATAAGTATTTGTTGAATGAATGAGTGACAATACCCATTATCACTAACTCGGACCTATCTAACTCTTGACTTTAACCCAAATGCCTACTAGGTGTCACCACTTGAATGTCCTACTAGTATCTCAAATTCAATGTGTCCAAAATAGAACTCATTATCTTCCCTTACAAGCTTATTCCTCCTCCTTTTTTTCTTGATTTTATTGATGGCATCATGATCCATCCAGTTTCCTTCTTATTTAAAACTCCCCTGGCTCTCCAACACTTAGGTAAGAGGCTGAAGCTCCTTAGCATTCACATACAATACCTTTCCTGTCTGATCCACGCTGACTTCTCCAATGTTGTCTTCTGCTGCTGCTTGTACCTATAGCTACTACATATTATATTCCTAAAATAGGTTCATGTATTTACCTAAATATACCCTTTTTTATCATCCTCTTCTAATTGCTGGCCAGTATGCTTGGAATTCCTCTTATTCATCTAGTAAATGTCTCATCAATAATTCAAAAATCAGCTTAGATCTAATAATCACCAAGAAATCTCCTCACCAAAAGAAGTTATTGCCCACAGTGTTAATTCCCTTACCTGTATCATTGTTATATCTTGTACATAATTCATTATTGCATATGTCATATTAAATTATAATTTGTTTACATGTTTGGTTTTTCACCTAAACAAGTTCCTCAAGGATAACCACAGTTTATTATTCATTTATGTTCTTTGGACCCCAATCTATAAGAGATACTCCCTAATTCTAAGTGAATTGCACAAATATTTTTTAAAAATTCAGTATACTTACAAAAAATAAGGAGTTAATAACACAAATTACTGTTCTTCTGAAAACTGCCAAGATCTGGACAATTTTTGTTAAAAACTCCATTCAAACCCATTTTAGTCTCAAATTTCTCAAGATCCTGAACTATACAGTATCTTGTTCTGGCTACCCAATTCATTGTCATAAACCATGTAAATTACTTACCAAATGTGTACTAAGACGTGTTTGCCACATGTCAACTTGCTTTGGTGTGAGATCAGGAATTGACAGACCTAACCTGGAAGCCAATGCTTCAACATAGCCTGCAAGTCTTTGAAGAAACAAGACAATATGATATATAAGTTATGTTTCAATAAAGCCTTTACAAAAGCAAACAAAACAAAACAAAACAAAACAAACGACAATGAAGACAAAATGTAGGTTTTTAAAAAGACATGCAAATGTCCTCATATAGTAAACTAATTACTACAAGGAGAAGCAAGATAATTTTACATTTGCACTTGGTACTCTAGAAATGGCATAAACATTCTTTACAACTTTTAATTTTTATTGTATATAAATATATTGTTTAAAAATATTTTCTTATTAACATATTTAACACTAAGGAAAATTAATTGACTTAGAGCAATTATTCTCTATTATTATTTTTAAAAAAAATTCAAGGTATGTAACAATTTGTACAGAAAATTAGAATTTCTGCAATTATTCCAAGCTCAAAGCAAAGCACTTTAACATATGAAACAAATTAGTAACTTATCAGACAGCAAAAGTTTCCAAAGATTGGTAAACTAACAAATACAATTCCTCAGACTGGTAAACTAACAAAAACATCCTAGAACTTTCAGGCCAATCTCAAGTATTTTATCAATTCTAAGTTGCCATCATTTATTGGATATACTCTTACTTTATGAACTGTAAGAAAAACATTGCTAATTAAACTGTGTATACTACCAACAATAAGATGGATCCTGATATCAGATATGTTAAAATGCATCTGAGAATGCATAAAATGTGGTATTTGTTGTTTAATGATATGCCCCCAAAAAAAGAGAGAAGAGAAATAGTTTTTAAACAAAAAGACTTCAAGAAAAATCTTCATCTCTAAACAAAAATAATTGTTTTATGATACAATATATAGCTAAATGGCTTTAAAATCTCTTAGATCATTTGGTTCTATTAAATATATCCGAAAGCTATACAATGACTGTAATATTCTCATTATTTACTTTAATGTTAGAAACTGGGAATAGAATGTTTAAGAGATGATATCATGATGCATTTATGCCAGGATTCCAAGAATATAAAATTCTTGCCATGGCCCTAAAGCAAAGAAACTTTTTTTTTTTTAACTGTGGCTTTGGCCCCAGACTCCGGTGCAGAAGTCTAATATAGAAGGTTAAGGTTAGATCACTTATAAAGCTGCTTTGCCTAGATTACAGGGCTATGTAAACTTCTAAGAAAAAATTCAAATCTGAAACTGTAACACTCAAATGAGCCAAGGAAAGAAGAGACAAAGTCAAAGACACAGCAAGAGAGAACATATTTATCATAATAATGTCCACTTAGTCTAATTTATACTCCCCCAGCCTTCCCCAAGCTCAGGAAGCAGCTCAGGCCATCTGCCACTGGGAACAAGAATGTGAAGAGAGAGAGAAAGTTGGCCTTTTCTAAATAGATGTCCTTAGTTTGTTTCATTATTCCTGCCACATAAAGTAAAGAAAGCAAAAAATAGCCAAACCCATATATGCTTTGGCCATTATTTCCTTTGAAAGCTCCCCCCTCTAGAAACCATGTATAGTCATCAGTATCCTTAAATTTGAGCCATATCCTTTCTCTTTGGGTTTTGTGGGAGTAGGGTGAGGTGGAATAATGAGAGAGGTTCTTGCTTTTAATCATGCCTTACCCTTACAGATGTCTATAAAATACATATAAATACTTCAGTAAACATAAATTCCATTTTGCTTACATTATGGTAGATTTAGAATAAACTTTTGCATGCATCAGAACCACTCATGAAAATTACTAAACACAAATGCCAGGGTTCCCTCTCCAGAGATACTAAGAATGTATAACTGGGATATCACCCAGGCATCTACATTTGATGGATACCAAAGATTTAGTACTATTAGTTTAGAAGAAGTAAATTCAAAATTTTAATTCTAGAAAACAAAGAAAAATTAAATATCCCTTTGTTATGCTTCTCAATTAAAGAAGAGTGGGGAACAGAAAGACAGCAAGTACAGAATATACAAATGAATAAGTGAATGAACCTACCCAAGTCCAGCTAGATCTGACACAAGATTTCCCAAAGCAGCAGCTAAAAATTTGAAAAATAAACAAATGAACTGTTACATAAAAGAAGAATAATTATGTCACTCTGTAATCAACAAAGCACTGATCTTGGAAGAGTTCTCACATTTCTCAAACTAAAGCAACTATATTCAAAGTAACTCATTGGACAGCTCTTACTCTCAAGGTTTTGAATAGAACACAATTTTGAAATTATAATATTCTACCTCCATTAAGCAGTAGGTTTTTTTCTGTTATGGCAGCCAATTTCCATTTCGTTTCAATATTAATTGTACAATATTTTGTAGTATCTTTCATATAATATTTAAAGGAATTGGTAAAGCTGCATGTACAGCTATGAAATTCAAGAAAGTCAAGGAGAAAAAAAATATTTCTTTCATTAACTCATTTACCTAATGCTTTCTACAATAAATACAACATAGAACTCTTCCCAAATTTTACCTCCATGAAAAACAGAGTGGTAAATGGGACAGAGAAGACAGATGTTTAATCCTGTATTTCCTTCTTTGATTTTTTCTACCCAACTCAAGAAAAAAAAAAAAAAAATCTACTCAACTCAAAAATAAATAAATAATAAATAAATAATAGGCTGGGCACGGTGGCTCACACCTGTAATCCCAGCACTTTGGGAGGCTGACGTGGGCGGATCACAAGGTCAGGCATTCGAGACCATCCTGGCCAACATGGTGAAACCCCGTCTCTACTAAAAATACAAAAATTAGCCAGGCATGATGGTGGGCGCCTGCAGTCCCAGCTACTCATGAGGCTGATGCAGGAGAATCACTTGAACCTGGGAGGTGGAGGTTGCAGTGAGCTGAGATCGCACCACTGCACTCCAGCCTGGGTGACAGAGTGAGACTCTGTAAATAAATAAATAAGGGTAGAAATGTTTAGGGGTAACACTGAATTGCCAGAAAATCTTGTCTTAATGAAATCAATATAGCAGAGTATTTTTATCCAATAACTAATAATATAAAGTACCTAAAATTTTCAGAAAAAGTACTACATATACAAAACTAAGAATCAGAAGAATACGATGAAGAAAACAGATATCTCAATGAGTAAACTCATTCAAATAAATTACCCTCTTCGAAACTTAATCTACTGAAATGTTTTATAAATGTACAGACAATGAAATAATAACATTTACTATTGTTAAATACCTGCCATAGTTGAAATTCCCAAAATAATTCCAATAGACATTTCAATATGGGTTCCCTGAAATATGATAAAAAATTAATCTTAAAAATTAAAGCTGAAGTGACTATAAAAGAATAGCAAAGCATTAATAAAAACAGATATAATAGTTAAATCAACATGTTAGTGCTGCAAAATTACATACATCATATATGCACATATAATGTAGTAATTCATTAAATTATTAAATATATGCATTCATACAGAAATAACATAACATTTCATTCACTCAAATTAGGTTTATAAAAATAAAATTAGCAACACATGTAGAAATATAGTTCATCATTAAAAATCTAGAATTTCTATTTTTCTACCACAGAGAAAAATGCTTTAAAGCTCTTTGAAAACAAGACCAACTCACATTAATTTTAAATTCTGAACTATACATCTATACTACTGTTATTTACTCTATCAAAAGATTAAAAAGAGACTAAACCAGTTTCTAGGGAAATTGGGGTTTATAAAATTATCCTTATAACACTTAGCTCTTTAATCATTAAATAGTGAAACTGTACAATCATTTATAAGCAGCAACGGCATTTAGTACAATAGATCTACACTCAAAACAAAGTCCCATCATATCGCCACTGAATTTAATGACAGAGTTTAAGACTTTCTATATGTATATCATCATTCCTTTGAAGAAAAGAGGGGCTCACATTTTACTTTCATTTTAGAGAGGAAGAACTGAAGTGAAGATGATTAAACTATTCTAATAGAATAAAGAAGAAATCCTAGGATCTATTGTGCTAATTCTATTCTAATCCCTGAGCAATGCTGACATTAGAAGACTTAATTTGCAAGAGTTCTCTTGAACACTGATGCATGAACATTTCTAAAAAATGTTTCAAATCTCAATGATATTTGTGGAGGGAAAAAAATGCCCTATATTTTATGTAGAAATAATGCATTACTCATCAATTATTTACAAAACTGAAGAGTTTTCCTCAAGTTTCTTTCCCCTAGAGCTTTTGGTTGCATCACTTTAAGATATAATTCTTGCTGAATATGGACTCAACAGCCTGATGATGCATTCAAGTTCAAAAGTCTTTTGTCCTGATGCACAAAGTTCAAATTACAAGGTTGTAAATATACCCCAAGAAACAGATTTCGAAGAAGAAATAAAGAGGAAGAAAAGAAAAGGTAAAAATAGGCAGAGAAAAAGAATAAAGATGTGTATCATCATATCTGAATGCAAAAAAACTGGAGCACCAATATAGAAGAGAGGCACCTGATAACAACAGTCTAATAAATAAATATGGCATCTTTAACAGCAATGAATCGCTGGCAGTGGCCAAAGAAGAATCTCTTTGCAATACATATATTTAAAAAATAGTTAAGTGCTTAATCATTTGGTTGAATGTAATACAGCTAAGATCCTTCTAACAGCAGGAAAAGCCCCATATGAAGTCAAAAGTGCTTTGGGGGCAATGGACTATCCACTTCTTTACTGTGTCCCATAGTAACATCAAATTTTGTGTTAATAGGTGAGGTAGAAATTATAAATAAACTGAATACTAATAGTTGTCTTAAAGTTATACCTGGTTCATTATCCTTAATACAATGAATCTACTCTAGAATTCTAATAAATTCTATCCAATTAAACTGTTAGTAAAGTAACCCAAAACTAACCCTAAAGTATGTTATAAAAAGCAATCCAATAATATAAAAATATTTTTTAAACTATGAAACAAAAGGCTTAATATGAATACCAACCAAGATAAGGGCCAAATCTATTACAAGAGTTTACAGAGGAATTTGTTTTTACGAGTACAACTAGGGTGGGAAAGTACACCTAACAGGAAGGAGGAAAACATCAAATG
This sequence comes from Papio anubis, assembly GCF_008728515.1. NCBI lineage: Eukaryota > Metazoa > Chordata > Mammalia > Primates > Cercopithecidae > Papio > Papio anubis. The sequence goes on from NC_044983.1 coordinate 119,677,427, forward strand.
TCTATGGTGTGAAAAAAAAGAAGAATCAACTATCTCAACTTACTATTTTAAAACAGTCATAGCTATCCCACAATGAGAGGGGTTGATCAGTATTTTTTTAATTAAAAGATGAAAAACATTTTTAAGATAATAATCACTTATTTCCCCTTTCATAGATTCTACAGTTACATTATTTATATGTTTTAGTCTCAGCATTCTATATTACAAAGCCTCACTGGAAAATTTTATTGTCTCTGAATTAGTTTGCAACTATCACAGGATAATATTTTTGCCATACCTACTACTCTTAACCAGGTACTGAAGTCAGTGGCTTAAACATTTATTTCAGTATTATTTAAATAAAAAAACGATTTTCTGTGTTCTGGATGTGCTGGGGAAAAAAAATTAAGAAAAAATAAACAAAATGGTTGATAAGCCCCTGAAACTGGATTTCAATATAAACAGAATAACAAATATTACTAATTTGGAGTCAGCCAACTCAGGCCTGGAAAAATAGTGTACTCTTAGTTGTACTAATAATGAGGCACACACCTGGGGAACACCAAATAGTGAACTACAAATTACTACAATAATTTGACTCTAGAATGTGGGTGTTTGGTTTGGTAGCTGATCCCCATCAATCTGGACATAAGGCTACGCTACATAGCAAACAAAACCATTCTTGAATAAACCATGTTTACATAAATTTTATAATCTATACAACGTAAATTACTTTTTAAATTCCTACTTTGAAACCAAATCTTCTATTTATGTCCATTTGTAGTACACATGATCTCCAAAACATCAAAAAGAAAACTTGCATCTCTCATATGTATTTGCCTCACATTCAACAATCCTAAGGTCATTCTACTTTTTCAGTAGTCTCCTACACTTTAGCTATCATTTACAAAATGTTTTTAAAAGTTAGAGTCAGTGAAGCTGACAACAAACTCTCTAAGTCCTAAATGAGAAAAGTTTCTAGTTGTGAGGCACTTTGATTTTCTCAAACGAGTTTAAATAAAGACCCCAACTGGGAACTCATAAACTGGTATTCAAAGTACATGATATTTTTTTCTCCTCCCACTAAATGTATTGAAGATGTGTTACCTTCAATCTAATGCTAATATTTGAAAAGAATGACTTCACATAAAGTATTCTAAAAATATATATTGGAAGTTGATAATTGACATATTAACTGGACTGTGATTAATCTATATTACTTGGACAAAATAAGAAAATGAATAGTTTTTTGACTGACTATGGCATTTTCATAATACGTATATAAGAATAAAATTGGCCAATTTATGTATCTGTGAATGTGAGAAACTTATTCAACTATTTAGAACCACACTGCCTTCTCGGAAACTACTAAAATCTGAGTTGGCTAGATTATTCAAACAATTAATGTAAATCAAATCTAATTGCAATGAAAATCCCATTATGACAAATTCATAAGCTGTAGCTAACACTTGGTATGTTCTTGAAAACAGAGCACTGGGCAGTTTTTGAAGACTTGCATTTTAATCACGATCTATTTCTGACTTTAGAATATGAACCCAATATTGATATCCATTAACAAAAGGCTTTATATAGTAGTAAGGAAGGTAAGTCAGCCATCTCTGAGATTAAACATTTTTAAGGAGCACCCTTGCATTAAAATACCACAGCAAAGGGGAATTTTTTTTAACACTACAATGGAACAAGGCAAAAGGGAGATATAGTCATTTAACGGAATTGAAACTTTAAACAATGGCTAGACTGAAGGCTAGACTATGTATCAAAACATGCTTTAAAACATTTTCACATTGGAAAATTGAACAAGGAACTAAATCAAATAGTTACCTATATATGTGATGATAATTGTCAATACCACTAAAGAACATCAGAACATTTTACATATTATTTTTCTTTATTAAGAATGTTGAAATTAGAATAGGATAATATAGGCCTTAAATGTTCTGTCTAAATGCTCTACCAAGTCTATTTGTCTAAATGCTTTACCTAAAGTCTTAATGATTAATAAATATAATGCCTTAAAATTGAGCTATAGTCTTATATGAGATATAGTAAAAAATATTCTTGTTCATTATATTAAAACTTTATAACCACAATAGAGAAATTATTAGGAAAATGTAGACCACATTAATTTATGAACTCAAAATAGAAGCAGTGAGAGAAAGAACTTACAGCAACAATCATAATTGCATTATCCAAAAAGCCAAACCCTATGAAAGGTATCGCATTGTGGATGAATACTGAAAAACATCAAAAACAGGAAAATATATTTTAAGATTTCTATTAACTTAGAATAACAAAAACAGATGATATGATCAAAGTATCCTAAACAGACTTGATAATCTCTAGAATTTGATTCTCATTTTCCAGAGCCAATAGACGCTGCTACTGCTACAAGTAGAAACTATATTGGGAAAAAACAAAACAAACCAGAAAAAATATAAAACATGTAAAAATAACTGTGTTAGGCTTTTGTGTTTTCTTGCTGGTAACACACACACACACACACACAAATATATACATACAATTAAGAGAACAAATTAGTAAACATATATGAGTACTACGTTTTACCTGATTGCTACTGACATCAATCTCTTTTTCTCTTATGACTAAAGTCTGATACTATAAAATTGATTTCTGTATTAGAAATAATGAAAATGTTCTAAATCAAATGTCAGAAAAGCTATTTGGGTGCTTTTACTCATTAATTTTTTTAAAGAAATGTTAGAAAAAGGTGATTATCTCATCTTTATTACCTCATCTATGTGCAGTCTTTTTCTCCCCTCAAAATTCATCAATATTCCTAAATGCCATTGCAAATTATAAACAATCAATATTTGATTTAAATCAAACTGTAACTTCACCTCTTGCTACCAAAAACACACCTTACTTCATCTATTGGGTATATAAATTCAATGATCTGAGATATTAGAAGTGTAACTAGGTCACGCCAGTAATCCCAGCATTTTGGGAGGCCGAGGCAGGCGGATCATGAGGTCAAGAGATCAAGACCATCCTGGCCAACATGGTGAAACCCCATCACTACTAAAAATACAAAAATTAGCTGAGTGTGGTGGCGCATGCCTGTAGTCCCAGCTACTTGGGAGGCTGAGGCAGGAGAATCACCTGAACCCAGGCAGCAGAGGTCGCAGTGAGTCGAGATTGTGCCACTGCACTCCAGCCTGGCGACAGAGCAAGACTCCATCTAAAAAAAAAAAAAAAAAAAAAAAGTAGGAAGAACACATACCTATTCTTATACATTTATTCTCATTTCTTTCATATTTACATCTTCAGCAGAATATCGAGGGCATGGTGGATGCTCAAAAAATATTATTTCATTAAGCTGAAGACCACTAACCTGGAAAGGAAGAGAATTCCAGATTGAGAGAATTGAAGGCAGACTGTGAAACAGATTAAAAGCTGGGAATAGGTAAAAGACTTTATTCTAATTAATCTATAAAATTGCCAAGGTATAGTGAATATCCGTTCAACTGAGACCTTTTTTCAACAAACATTAAAATGCTGAGTTTTATACTACATCCAAAAAAAAATCCCTTAAACCAACTGGTTATATGTGTTTACTAATTTTTAGAGTCTTTTTTTCTTTTAATGCAGTTATCGCCACAGAAAGTATAATTGAAATATAATCCAGAAGTTATAAAAATTTGATATTACTATATAGAGCTCTGCACCTAGCAGGGAAGGCTAATAAGCACTCAAAAAAAAGCACTTGTACCCTCAGCCTCTATAAATGACCAAGACCACGGGACAATACTATATACAGTATAAGAATACTATTATATTCAATATTATTATAGCTATACAGTATTATATAAACCAGTACATAATAGGTATAAAATAGGTCATTTAAAATTTCTTCTTGTTTTTAAGTAAGAATGTCCAAGATCAAGGACATTTTTAATTACAAAGAATATTACTTAAGTTACTAAAAGTGGTAAAAATCAAGTGGAACATTAACAAAATGGGATTTTTTTTTTTCAATTAAAGAGTCTAGCCTTAGTTTTTTAACTTATTGCATAAATCTGGTTATTTACTGAACACTCAAAATTTTATGAAAAGCGGCTTCCAGAACCAATACAGATTACAAATTTAACAGGTTAAAAGAGTATAATGAAATTCTAAAAATTCACTAAATAAAACATTTACAGTGAAGAGAAAGCTACTTAAGTACAGAAAAATAATGATGAAACTGGTTAGGATTAATTAGCATTTTGGGATTCACTTAATAGCATCTCTAAAATTGGCCAGTTACAAATATCTTAAAATTAGGTGATAAGGCCATTAAATTAAGATTACAGTAATTGCTATCTTAGCAATTTTTACTTGGTCAGTAAAACCAAGGCACTCTGTTATAATAATCACTTTGAACTATAAGATGTATGTTTTTAGTGTTTATACCTATATAACTATGTCCTAAAAATTAAATTTTATTTTAACTAAAAGGAAAAAATAAAGTTTTTCAAAAAGTTAAATAAACATGTACAGGGCACTCCACTGGGCACCTGAGATACAAAGATAAATAAGACTTGGTTCCCAGCCCTAAAGGGGTTTAGGTATGATGACACAGCCATATAAACAGTAAATTTCAATATCACCTACAAAAAATGATAATAGTATATAGTATTAGAAACTATAGATTGTATGAATCTAAGGTGGGAGAACCATAACAAATTAACCGGGAAGAGAAGTCTTAAAGAATTCTTAAATTGTTTTGGTATTTGAGGAAAGTTACTAATTTCTAATATAAATTACATTCTACCTGTCAGAGAAAAAATAACTGGCCATTAGGCTTTTTAAAAAATTATATAAATTTGCTCTCTAGTATGGAATGATCTCCTACCAATTTGTGGCTTCTTCAAATTTACTCTCAGAAACACTATTCTATAAATTGGCAGCTGTTAGCAAATCACGTTTCATATTTAGCTTTAATTTACAACCTACTCTAATTCACTATACTGTTAAATAATTCACTTCTTCCATCTTTATAATAACATCCAAACTTGTTTTACATTATTTTGGTATATTCTTGAACATTTATTTATTCTTGAATATTTATTCCTATCACAAGAGAGAAAAGAAAGAACACTAGCAGCATTGTAATAAGGTCCTTCTTTAGGCAGTTTTAAATAAACTTTACTTTTTTCATTCTTACAAACAGCCAGCCAGAAGCATTTTCTCCACCAGAGAACAGTTCTATCTAGCCTTGGGTCTACAAATTCTAGTTCTGCATTTACCCAACTTAAATTCAAACTAAAGTAAATACATCATTTTTCCTGGAAATTAAGAAAACTTTTATCATAAAAATAATTCTATTTCTAAATGGCAACAATATTTTAATAATATTAGATATTTTTAACAATATTAGACATTTCACAATATTGTGTTACATCCTTAGCCAAGTTTATAAACTTTGTGCTTTGTATAATGAACAGGATAATCCATTCTATCTGGAAAGATTTAATTTACTGACTCTTCTGTGCTATCAATGAATGATACAGTTATTTCAAGGCCAAAAGATAGATGAACATATATTTAACAATTATAGAACCATTACCATATCTCAGCTGTCCTGGGGTGGGTGGTTGAGCTTCCAATTTTTCTAAAGGGGAGAAAAAGGGTATGGGGCAAGAATTAGTTACTACAGCATGATATTTTTTATTACAATGAAGAAAACACCAGATTTACAATGTGGGAGAACATCAGAGTTTATTCATAATTATCTTTAGGTTAATGGACCAAACTTGTCCATACAGAAAATATTAATCGGTATGGATTAAATCAAAAGGCCAGCAAATGAAACTGAGCTTAGTTACAAGCCTAACATGGACTCTAGCCCTGGGTAAGTTCATTGTTTTTTGTTTTTCAGATTTCTTTAAAGTCCTTGCATCTAGATAATGAGTCTGTTTGCATTAATTACACTAGAAAAACACTTTGGAAATAAAGCTACTCTTCTTTAAGATGGCAACCCTAGATGACTTAAGAAATACACAAACAAGCATCATTGATAGTGGAAAACATGAATATTCAAATAGATCTAGACATCTTTAAAATGAAGAAAATATTTTTAAAGCAATGAATGAAAACAATGACTTCAGTGAATTGTATTCTGTTCCTTAATCTCTGTTGATATAACTGAATATTTTAACTTTTATAATATGTTAATAGTATTATACATTAATATATAATATATTTACTAATATATAATATAACTGAATATTTTAACTTTGGAACCTATACACTGGATAATAGGGTATTCTATACATTAAAAAAACTTTTAAAAGTAGGGTGTTATTCAGAATCACAAGTAACAAAGTTTTTCCAAGCATAAGCCAGAGAGTATCTTTACGTGTCATCATTATATGTAAAAATTAACAATTATTACAAGCAGCCGCCTAACTAGTCTCATAACAATAACTATCTCACCATTTGTTTAAAAGTAAACTAAGGTAAAAGGGTAGAAAATTCTACCTTCTTTATGATCAACCAACTGGACAGAATTAATTGTTATCATATAGAGAAGAACCCATATAGTGGATCACTCTAAAGATTTAGTACAACCAGATTATCCAAACAAACACATTAAAAACTAGATATACATCTTCAAAAATATTTATATTTTATGACAACAAAAGAACTAACGAATTTAGTATAAAAAAGTAAAAATCAAATAAATCTCCACTGATAACCTACATAAAAGGAAATGTGGTCCACATTAGTGACTGGTATTTTACAAGTTCCACAATAGCTTTACAGTAAGAAATACACTAAAACCTCAAGTTTAATTAACTTTCATATTATTTAGAAGGTTCTGAGAAAGCAAACTTAAGCTTTACTTTTCCTTTTTTAGAAGAATTAAGAAATGAAGATATATACTAATCTTATAGAATTTCACATCTGATTAAAACATATTCTTCTTTGATTAGCATGATTAACTCAAAATCTCCTTTGAAAGCATCCAAGCGGTTTGCCAAATTTCTAACTAAGAATACAGGATACTGCTATACGCCAGAGAATTTTCTGGTGAAGTTAACATGCAAAAGTGGTTATTCACATACCAGAACTATTGTTAGTTGCATTAGTCTCATCATGATTACAGTGCTGACACTGTGAGAAGCCCTTGTCAGTTGACTGGAACATCTTGAAATACCTAAAAATTCAACAAGCAGGACCTCCACAGTAGAATGAGAGTATACGGAGTCCTTGCTTTTACTTCTTCAAATTCCCAACTCATTGAGTAAAACATTAAAAATATTCTACAACAGCAAAGAAAAGATAAGGGCTAGGGAAGTAAAAAATGTGTAGTAATAAAGAAAAAAATCAAATAATGTAATCAATATTCCTAATCTTTCTTTCCTACTACACATAAAAAATTAAAAACTAGAGGCAATAAAAAAAGGTTAAGAGAAAGAAATATAAAGGAGATACAGCAGGGAGGAAAACTACTGGCACAGAGGGGAAAGTAAAATCAAAACACAGATTCTGCCTCCTGCTTCACAAAGAACCTATGGAGTACAAGATGAATCATGAAAAGAACATTTCCTAGAAAGCGACAATCTTATTAGGAGTATCCATCAAATTATTTTATTATTATTATTTTTTGAGACAGAGTCTCCCTCTGTCTCGCCCACACTGAAGTGCAGTGACGCGATCTCAGCTCACTGCAGTCTCCAGCTCCCGGATTCAAGCGATTCTCCTGTTTCAGCCTCCCGAGTAGCTGGCACTACAGGTGTGCGACACCACACCCGGCTAATTTTGTATTTTTAGTAGAGATGAGGTTTCACCATGTTGGCCAGGCTGGTCTCGAGCTGACCTCAGGTGATCCAACCACCTGGGCCTCCCAAAGTGCTAGGATTACAGGCGTGAGCCACCATGCCCAGCCCAAATTTTTTTAAAATCAGAAATTATTCTGTCTTATGGTAACTGAATCAAATCAAAACATACATCAGAAGCAAAAAAAAAAAAAAATTACCTATAAAATACACAACAGAACTTGTAAATCAGTCCAAGATTTCAGTCATCTGATTAGGTTTTAAAATGTAATTACTGCTAGTATAATATCCCTGAAAATAGTCACAATAAATCCCAGGTTTATTTCCATATACATATGTTTTTTACAAATTTAAGAATTTTCTTTTGACATATAATAAACTACACTTACGTCGGAAATGTGTTCTGCTCCAATGTTTTATTAAGTGAACTATGGAGTTAAAACAGTTCTTTCCGTGTGTGTGTCTGTGTGTGTGTGTGTGTGTGTGTGTGTGTGTCTGTGTGTATTATATACATCATACTCTCTTCCTTTTCTGGATATTTTAAAACAATAAGATAACTATTAAGCTTGTACTTCAACATACCACATTTGCCACATTACTTTCCATAATGGCTGAGTAAGTAACCTCTTATCAGAGGAATTCTCCTGCATGGAACAACTACAAGCTACAAACAAAAGTACAACAAATTAACTACCTGAAAGCACTGGAAGATTATCAAAACCAGGTTGATCCTAGAGGTGAATCAACACAGAAAAAGAGATGACACTAAGTGAGTTAGTTACGTGTTTGTTGCAGCTTTCAGCCTGTGGGCAGGCTCCAGCCACAACATGCAGAGCAACTAAAGCTCTGATGAAAATTCCTCAGTCTACCTGTCTGAAGAACCAGAGGTTGAGGTGCCAGGTAACCAAACAACTAGAAAGTGAGGGAGGAACCCTGGAAAGGATAGAGTCAGAAAGGAAGAGTCCTAAATTCTGTGCATACATTCAGTTCAAGTCTACAGCTGACTTGTGGAACCACATATGTGCAGGGAAAACTCCAAAAATACCAGCTAAGGGCACAATAAGTAAAGATTTGAGGGCAGCCCACGAGAGTTTGCAGTTTGAACCTAACCATTAAATGCCTGCTAAAACAAACAAAAATCAATGCTTTTCAGATGAATAAAACAGAATCCAGAGTCTCTACAATGTAGTAATTACAGCAATAACTAGGATACATACAAAATTACTTCACAAACAAGGAAAAAGAAAAATGTGACTCATTTTCAGACGACAATAGAGACCAATCCCAAAGTCACTCAAATGTTAGAATTAGCAGACAAAAACTTTAAAGGAGCAATTAAAATTGTATTCAAAGATGTAAATAGAAATACACTTAAATGAATAAGACAGGAAATCTCATCAGAGAAACAGAAGAAAATATCAAAAAAAGAACCAATAAGAAGTTCTAGAACTGAAAAATACATTATTTGAAATTATAAAATTAACTGGGGCCAGGCACGGTGGTTCATGCCTGTAATCCCAGCACTTCAGGAGGCCGAGGCGGGTGGATCACAAGGTCAGGAGTTTGAGACCAGCCTGACCAACGTGGTGAAACCCCATCTCTACTAAAAATACAAAAATTAGCCAGGCATGGTGGGGGGCACCTGTAATCCCAGCTACTCAAGAGGCTGAGGCAGGAGAATTGCTTGAACCCAGGAGGTGGAGGTTGCAGTGAGTCAAGATCATGCCACTACACTTTAGCCTAGGCAACACAGCAAGACTCCATCTCAAAAACAAAACAAAACAAAACAAAAAAAAAAAGAATTAAAGATTTAAAAAAAAATTAACCTGGATAGGCTTACAAGCAGAATCAAGGTGACAGAAGAGTTAGTGAAAATGATGTCAGATCAATAAAAATGAGTCAGTCTGAACAACAGAGACTAAAAAGATTGAAAAAATAATAAACCTGAGTCTCAGGGACAGTGGGCTAAATATTAAAAGGGCTAATATATGTATAATTGTAATTAGAAGGCAAGTAGAGAAACTAGGAACAAAAACTCTTTGAATAAATAATGGCTACAAATTTCCCAAATTTAGTGCAAGACAAAAGTTTCAAAACATTCAAGAACTTCAGTGAACTTCTAGTGGAATAAATATGAGGGAAAACAATCATAAAGGAAAAAATCTCGAAAGCAGTGAGAAATAAATGACATGTTAAACACAAAAAAAAAAAATGACTTAAGTATGCAGAAAGAAAATGGGTGTCAGTCCAGTATTCTACATCCAAAAATGTACCATTTAAGAATGAAGGCAAAATGCATTTCAGATAACTGAAGCTATAAGAATGTGTTAACAGTCAACCTGCAATACAGAAAGTGCAAGAGAAATTCTTTAGTCTGAAGGGAAATAGCAGTTGAAAAGTAAATTCTTGAGGAAGGAATAAAGAGCATCAGAAATGGTAAATGTCTGGGTAAATATAAAAGATTACTTTTTCCTAGTAATTTAATTTAAATAGACATGCCTATCTAATGCTAAAATTATAACACTGTCTTACAGTGTTTATAAAATATGTAGATGAATACATACAATATCATAACATTAAGGATGAACGGGGCAGTAAATGGACTGATTTGGTAATTTAGCTGCAACATTTATATGATGAAAATAAAATGGTCCAATATTAGCTATAAGAGTCGGCAAAAAGTTAAGAATACATGGTGTAATCCCTAGAGTAACTACACATACAGACAAAATACAAAGAGAACATAGTTAAGAACCTACTAAATAACTTGAAGGAGAATTTGAAGGAATGTTCAATAAAGCAAAAAGAATGCAAGACAGAAAAACAGAAACAAAAAGCAGAGGGTCAAACAGAAAACAAATAGTAAAATAGTAAACTTATATCCAACCAAATCAATAATTACATTCAATTTTAATGGACTAAACACTCCAATTAAAATGCAGAGACTATAAAAACGAATAAAAAAAGTAAGACCCAACTATATGATATCCCAAGGATTACAGTTTTATAGGTCAAAAGTAAATGGATGGCAAAAAATATGCTACACAAACAGTAGGCTTATAAAGGCTGGAGCAGTTGTATTAATATCAGATGAGGTAGACTTAACGACAAAGAGTATTACCAGAAATAAAACAGGGACATTTCAAAATGACAAAAGGGTCAATGTATCAGAAGGCATAACAACTGCATGTTTATGCCTAATAACAGAATTTCATAATGTGCAATGCTGAATCTAACAGAATTAAAGGGCAAAACAAGCACTTCCATAATCACACTTGGAGATATAAAAGCCTTTTTCTTAGTAATTGACAGAAAACTAGGCAAAAATATCAGTAAGATATAAACTTGAACACTACCAACTACGTTAATCTAATTGATATTTATACAAAACAATACCTAACAACTGTAGAACACTTATGACTTTCAAGTGCAGACAGCACATTCCTCAAAATAGGACATATGCTGATCCACAAAACGTGTTAATAAATTTGATTAAAATCATAAATATGTTCTCTTACTATAATGGAATCAGTAACAATAAGATATATGAAAAAACAAATTTGGAAATTAAACATCTTCTAAATACATGGACCAAAGAGGAAATCAAAAAGGAAATTAGAAAATATTTCAAACTGAGTAACAATGAAAATGCAATATATAAAAATTTGTAGAATGCAGCTAAATGAATGCTTGAGGGGAAATTTACAGTTTGAAATACTTACATTAAAAAGAAGAAACGTCTAAAATAAATAATCTACAGTTCTATCTTAAGAAGCTACAAAGTAAACATAAACTGAGTAGTAGAAAGAAGCCATGAAACAGAAAGCAAACAATAAAGGAAAGAGTCAAAATTGGTTCTTTGAAAAGATCAACAAAATTAATAAGACCCTAGCTATACTGATAGACAAAAAGAGAGTAAGAATTACTCATATCAGGAATGAAATAGGGGGCATCATTACAGATCCCACAGATATTAAAAAGATAGGAGTATTATGAAAAACATTATACCCAAAATTCAACAACATAGGTGAAATGGACAGATTCCTTGAAAAATGCAACCTATCCAAACTAGCAGACTAAGCAAACAAAAATCTGACTAGCTGTAACAAAACTGATTTGTTACCAAAAAACTTTATACATAAACACACACACACACACCCCTTCCAAACCTAGATAGTTGCATTGATGAATTCTGTTAAAACATTTAAAGAAAAAACATCAATCCTACAAACTCAAAAGCTCTTCCAAAAAACAGATGAGGAAATACTTTCAACTCATTTAATAAGGACAGAATAACATTAAAAACAAAGCCTAACCAAGACATTTACAAAGAAGAGAAAACCAGATGACTATTCCTCATGAACACAGAACAAAAAGCCTTTAATGGCATAATAAATATTCTGCTTTCCTAAGTATAAGAGTTTATTCATAACAGTGGCAAAAATAACCAACATCCAAACTTCCTTACATGCCCTCTTTCTTAGACACCTCCCAATGAAGGAAAAGTTGCTCTAAATAGGATTCCATGTGTAGAAATACATAGGATAGAAAAATTATCTACAAGAATCCATGAGATAATATTTACATATAAATTTCTTTCCTTTAGGTTTCACATTTTAAAGTCTTTGCTAAAGGTTAAATAAGATAAGACAGTTACTATAAACTGCTGATTTATGTTGTTGTAAGTCAAATGAAAATTGTTTGAAATGAGAGTCTCCAATCTGTTCATGAGGAAGTAGAGTTTTAAGAAGTCAACAAAGCCTTTTCCTTTGACTCCGCTTTTTAGTCAAAACTGATTGTTATAATAAGGGTTTGACTGCAAATATTTTACATTAAATAAGCCATCTTTATATAAAAGTATTACATACTCATATTCATAGTTGCATATATTAAAAGGATGAGGATATTGTTTTTTATTAAAAGGAATTTTGAGGTAAAAACTAGAAAATAACATCTAAAACACTAAATTTATTTGGTTTATTTTTAATTATAAAGATTATATAATTATATATGGTTAATGAGATTCAGAAAAGTGAAAAGAAACTTAAAAGCATCCACAGTTTATCAGAAATAAATGTTTTGATGTATTGCCCTTCGATCTTTTTCGTTTAAAGATACATACACAAAACTGTATTCTGCCTTTTCTACAAAGCATTAAATAATGAATATTTCCCACATCTTTAAATTTTTTAAGAAAATAATTTTATTTGTGAACACTTATTTCATCATGATATAGTCATTTCATTAATAGCCTATTGTTAGATATTTGCTATTTTTCATACTTTCAAATAACAGTAACTTGTACCTAAATCATTTTGCGCTCCTCTGAAAATTCCTTAGAATAGATTCTTATAAGTGGCATTACTGAACCAAAGAGAGCGAGAAAGAGCAACAGCAAGAGAGAATATATGTAAGGGCTTTTTTTTTAATTTCTGCAAAACTCATCACAGAAAAAGTATGTCAAGTTACCCCCAACTCACTGCATTTTTATTTTTTTAATGTTACACTCACATTTTCATGTTTTCAGAAGGCAGGCAAAATGTCATTGAGACAAAATCCTTAAAAGAAAGTTCCAAGCAACAATTTCAAACTTATTTTAATTGACAACAAGATTCCAATACATAAAACAGGACAAGTTTGAATGTTCATTATAAGATTTAACCTGTATATCTCCTCTTTATTACACTTCCCTTTAAAAATAACTTCTTATAAAAAACCTTCAGTCCAATATTAACAAATGCATCTAAAATACTTTTTAGGATAAACTACACCTGATAAATTTCTTTTTTAAATAAGTTATGCTACTGTTAAATTAAATTTGACCTAAAGCTGCCTGAGTACATAGTGAACTGTAAGCTGATACAGTATGTAAACCAACTGCAACCCACCTTAAGAATATATTCTTGGCCAGGCCCAGCAGCTCACGCCTGTAATCCCAGCACTTTGGGAGGCCAAGGTGGGCAGATCACGAGGTCAGGAGTTCCAGACCAGCCTGGCCAATATGGTGAAACCCCATGCCCACTAAAAATACAAAAATTATCTGGGCATGGTGGCGGGCACCTGTAGTCCCAGCTACTCAGGAGGCTGAGGCAGGAGAATCACTTGAACCTCGGAGGCAGAGCTTGCAGCAGTGAGCCGAGATCGCGCCACTGCACTCCAGCCTGGGCAACAGAGCAAGACTCCATCTCAAAAAAAAAAAAAATTATAAGTATACATATGTGTATATATACACACACGTATATGTATGTGTGTGTATATATATACACACACACATATATACATATATATACACACACACATATACATATATATTCATTCTTGCAACAAGTAGATGAATCTTGGCCAATCATAGCAGCTGAGCTTTGAGCCAATTACAGGGTGCAAACTGCTCACACATGTCCAAATAAGGCAGATACAAGGTATAAGCAAAAAAGCTATTTCTGTATATAATTTCCTTTTTCTATTTATAAATACTGTATGCCCACATTGCTGGATGAAGCTCTCTGAACCGTTTAAGGTTCAGAGTGCTGCCCAATTCATGAGTTATTTCTTTGCTCAAATAAACTTTGCTCTAATTAATCTGTCTAATGTTTTTCTTTCAGCAGTTTGGCATCAAAAGTGAGATCTGAAGTATACCTCCAGGAGCACCAAGTGTCCATGCAAAGAACCAGAACCCATTGTGCACATTGAGCCCTCTGATTAGAGCAGCATGAATTTGAGTTTTGAGCTTGCTGACTTTATTTGAGCATTTTTTACTAGATGGGGTTCAGGATTGGACTGGATTGGATCCAGTTGTTGGACTCAGGTAGGTACCTTTTCAAAGTGCTTTCCCCTAAATCTAAAGAGCCTGGGACTCCACCTTCTGGGACACTGGCTAACTTTATAAAGAATTACAGGCCCAGAACGTGTGTATTTTTGAAAACAAACAAACAAACAAACAAAAGTCCTTAATCTTACTGAGGACAACTTAGAATTACAGTGACCACAATAGGGAAGTTATAACCTAGATTAAATTGCTGACTTGTGAGGTGTATCAGAAAAGAAAGGATCCCAATGTCACAAAAGCAATGGGATGCATTCTTTAACTGGCAAGCAGAGGCATTTAAAAGATAAATCAAAGATGGCCTCTTTAAAAGGTTCTTTACAGAAGGCAAGTAAAAACATCTTAAAGTCTTTTTCACAAATATCATTCAAAAGCTGTAGCTATCTGGGCAGGAAATATTACTCCGCTGGCCAGAAAAACAATTTGGATCCAGGTATTCTTTAATAATCATTCATGATTATTGTATTATTGTACGTGGAACATGGCTAAAAGTTTTAAATGAAAGGTGTAAGATCTGTTTCTGTTTATATCTTTATGTATGTCTGCATCTATGATGTATATTTACATATGTGTGATATTTTCTACTTTCTTATATTGTCAAATTGTATAAGAATGCTATTTAATTGACTTGAAGAAAAATAAGCACTTATATAAATGAAGTATTTGCTCAGAAAAATAGGAAATGACCCAAATGATTTTTGAAGTTCACATAACTTGGGTAATCTTTGGCAAATAAGAATATTATTGGTTTGATTAAAACAGACATATCTTCACAGTTGTTAACATTAAAATTAACACAGATACATGACTTTTCCTACCTAGGTTTACTGGTAAAATAAACTTATGTTATCTCTACATTACAAAATTCATCAGCAAGAAAAGTAATTTAAGATGATGACTAGCTGTTTGATGTCCCATCTTGCTAAGTAATCCAAGAATAATTATTAAAAACGAGTGAGTTAAATAGAGGTAAGATAAAAGTCCCAAGTGAACGATGCCTTCCCTGTACCAGAAGGTTTTAACATTCTTATCATCAAGAATGGAAACTTGAGGCTGAGAATAATGTGCACAAACAATAGGCCTAGCCAAAAATCCAAAGAATATAGATAACATTTTGCTTCTTCTACAGTTTCTTATTACAGAGACTAAAGATACTTGGGGCCATTAGTAAACATGCTCTGCCCCACACTGACAAACTGTGCTTTGAGAAAGTACATGCTTCCAGATATTATGATTCATAGATTTGCAAATCTTCAGATGGCTGGTGTGACAAATAGTTCACAATTACTTGCTTCCTAGTGTCCTTTGGAAATTAAGGTCATTAAGAGTTCAGAATTCTAATTAATACATAAATTACTAAAATTACTAGAAATAAGAGAAATAATTTTATATAAAGTATAAAAGAATAATACATGATTTTGGTAAGCAAAAGCTATAAAGTATGAGGATGTTTTGCTTCATTAAGGGAAAACGTAATTTTTGTTTGAAAGTAGAATGAATGGTCGTCCCAAGATGAAAACAGGAAAAGTATAAAACAAAATCTAAATGCAGAAGAAAGTTGTAGGTTTGCAAAGGATAAATCTTGGAAAAAGAATTTTATGTGTGACAAAGCCAGCTAAGATTAGAAGGGAATTATTTACAAGTTTTTCTAAAAACTGAGCATTAATATCAAAAGTATACTAATACAAAACTAGAATTTGGTCCCCTATATTAAAACAGTAAGAATTTCTTGGACTACTGGTCTACTTTTAATAGGAAATTGTGAAAAGTTTTTCTTTACCGTTTAGGTAATTGATCCAGGAAACAAAGATTCTGTGTTTTACCAAAGTAATTTCCTGCGGTCCATGTTGCTTTTATTAGGTGTCTGACCACTTAAGAAAACAAAATCTTCTCTATTAAAATTTAGAGCTAAGGGTTCTCTCTACAACTATGTAACTTTCTGTGTTTACCTTTGAAGTCTTGTAATTTTCACTTTTGTTAAATGAATGACTACTGTTCACAGTGACCTGTGACACTATTTTAATCACGTATTTTAAACATTTGATATTTTTGACACATTTCCCAAAATTAGATTCTTAGTATTTTTCTTGACCTCATCTTTGATTTTCCAGGCAAGCCCTTGAAACGTCTCCTATATAAGGAGAAGCATTAAAAACAATGTTTTTCCTCATATAAAAAGACAGATATTAAACTAACTGGGCTTATTTGACATATTAAATTATATGAAAAGTATTGCCAAATAAGTAATGCTAAACTTTTAGTTTCTTTTGTATTGATGTGTTTCAGAAACTGTATGAAATTCATAGCAATCTGATAGTTCTGGTATAAAGCAATCAGTCATCATTCTAGTTATTATATTCAAATGTTATATGCAACAGAAATCATTAAATTTTCCTGTCAACTGCATCATCACTGTAATGAACTCTCATCAAATATTTAATCATGGCCATTTTAAGTTTTATCATTCATATTTGGTTAATTATTTACTCTTGTACTTTCCTGAGCAACCATAAGCCTAAAGGGTTACGTCTTCAAGGAGATTCATGTAAAGAACTCTGAGAAGTACAAGTTTCTGATAACTTTAAGATCATACCATTGAACTGAGTCCAAGAACTCTAAGGAAGAAACTCATTGGTTCATAAAGCTGCTAACCCAACATAAAGTAGAACAAGAATTAATTAAATACTAAGGAAATGCCTTGGCAGATTTTCACAGTAGGTCAGCCAGTACTGAAATTGTTAAGATATGCAATTTGAATGAACTCTATGAGATAATATTCCAAGTCAAATTACCTATGATAACTTATATAATAAACAAGTGCTATGCACCTGAATTAGAGAAATAAAATTATTATTTAAAAGGATATAAATCCGATGTTAAGCATGGGCTCATGGAAAGCCTGGACAGCTGCCTGGTCATTCCTGACTCCTGAAAGCTTCCATTATTAAAAGCTCTGCACTCCATGACTCATCATAGAAGAGATAAAACGATCCAAATTATGGGGAAAAACTGTTTGAGTGACTGTTCTAAGATTGCTAAAGTGGTTTATAACTAATGTTTGGTTTGGCAAACCCATAATTCTGGTAAGATAATAAAAACCCTCAGGTAATACATTTCTAGCACCTAATGAATCATTTGAACACTTACAGATGAATTTCATTCAATTACCACATTTAACATAGGTTTTATGATTATATAGAAGCTCTCTGATTATACATAAGGCCAATGCTATAAGAGCAACTAAAAGGTTATTAGAAAATATGTTTCCTTTATAGGGTATTTCTGGAGAAATCTCCAGTAATACAGGTACTCATTTCAATGGACAAGTTGTAAAACAATAAGGTATTACAAACACAATGGCATTAAACAAAGCTCATTTCAACAGACAAGTTGTAAAACAACTGAATAAGGTATTACAAACACAATGGCATTAAACAAAGCTAACTGAATTGACTTGATGGCCTTGGTCAAAGGTATTACCAATTGATGGCAATCAGATCCACTCCACTAGAAAACACAGACTGATACCTTATACAACAGTTACTGGAAGGCCTATGTCCCTGATAATAGAACTTCATGTATCTACCACTCTTATATTATTAAACTCTTATATTAGAACCTCATGTATCTACCACTCTTATAATATTGACATGATTCAATATTGAAAGGTTTAAATGCAAGATGCCAAAGTATATTATCATCAGGTAAAAGAAGCCCTCCATGACCCACCAACTGATGACAATCAGACCTTTCACTATCTAGAACCAGGAGCTTAGGTCTTTTGAAAAAGACACCATAGAAAGAATACCCCTGAATTCTGTTGGAAGAAACAATACCAAGTTGTTCTCTGTAGTAAAATTTCAGGGTCTCGAGTCTTTGATCCACATCTCTGAACTTAAGAGGGCCTCTGTAGACTCTTGAGACTGTATACCAATCAGAGACCTCAAGGTAAGGCTGACCAGTAAAGCTTTTTATTTTACCCAGAAGCAGATGGCATCTTGGATGTGAACAGCTTTCCGAAGATTACAGATCAAGACTTCTCTGTCACTATGAAACCTGTGCCTTTTTTCCTCTTTGGCCTCCGTTCCTTTTCTGTTTATATAATGGCAAGATAATGTGATGATTAAGATTTCATAGCCAACAGCTTCTGCAATTGAATGTTAGATATGTCATGCTACTAACAGTAGGCAAAACCTATAGTGAGGGTTTTGCAGTTAAATTAGGCCAGAAATTGTATAAGAAAACCAAAGGAAGACGATTTGACAGTTCGTAGGCAAATGTGTAACCCTAATTCCTTGTCAGTAGCCTCCAACCTTGCAATGATTCAATAATGGAGCCTTAGACAAATATTGCTAGTGCTTCTCTAATAGTGACCTCTAATGTACAAAGCATTCCATAAGGGACTGCCTGTTGAGCACCTCCAAGATATATTTTTATCTGTGGA
Organism: Papio anubis; assembly: GCF_008728515.1. Lineage (NCBI taxonomy): Eukaryota > Metazoa > Chordata > Mammalia > Primates > Cercopithecidae > Papio > Papio anubis. The sequence continues at coordinate 119,696,478 of NC_044983.1, forward strand.
GGATTTTATTATCAATCATATATGTACGTAACTACATGTATCAATAAGTGGAAAATAAGGAACCAATGTGGTTTACGGATTCTAATGGTATCAGTGTCACTCCATAACATACTGGAAAATGAACACTGGTCTATACCTCTTAATTTGCACTATAAAATAAAGGGGAATTTGTCAGCAGGTGCAAATCACTCTAAACGGACATTTTTATTTTTATTTGTTGGTAAAATACTCCTTCCCTGGCTTGGCATAAATGTAAATGAGGTTATGATTAGAAATTTGTCTCAAACATTAGCTCCTACAGCTGATTCTACTGCAAAGGCTATAGCTGCCCAGCAAACTTCTTCAAATTATCTTGCTAAAATTGCTTCAGACAGTATCACTGCTTTGGACTCTGCTGTCTGAACAAAGAAGACTGTATGCAATAGCTAACACCTCCTGCTGCACTTGCATAAATACATCTGGTATGATAGAAACTCAGTTGCCAGAAATCAGTAAGTAAGTTACTTTGTTAAAACAAGTATATTTGATTTTGATTGGTTCAACTGACAGGAGCTCCTGTTAAGAAGTACACTTCAGTCTCTCAGTATTACCCTCCTGATAGCCATGATAATAGTCTCCCTGGTGCACCACATCCTCTCAAGAGTATTAAATGCTTACGCATAGCCATCCAATGCACGTCAAATGGCCTCGCTATGGTTAGAATAATAAAAACATGAAAAGAACATAAACGTTCAGCTTACCTGACACTAACAATTGTGAATTCCATAGAGACCAAACAAGTCTGTTATGATGGTGACAAAGAATGGTGTCAATGCCCAAACTTTTGGCCAACTCTCGAAATTGAGAGACTGATCAAAAGGGGGAAATTGTTAAATTAAATTTGGCCTAGAGCTGCCTCTATATGTAGCAAACTGCAATCTAATTTCATATGTAAACAAACTGCAATCTATCTCAAGAGTATCTTCTTGTAACAAGTAGCTGAGCTTTGGCCTATCATAGGAGCTGACCTTTCAGCCAATGACAGGCTGCATACTGCTCAGACATGTCCAAATAATGAAAACACCAAGTTGTAAACAAAAAGCTGTTTCTGTATAGCACTTCCATCTGTCTATAAATACTGCCTGCCCATGTGTTGCTGGGAGGAACTCTCTAAACCTGTGCCGGTTTGTCACCAGTAATGGTTCAGAGAGCTGCCCAACTCATGAGTTGTCTCTTTGTTCAAATGAACTCTGCTAACTTTAATTTCTCTAAAGATTATCTTTTAACACTACTAAGAGGTACATCCTAAATTGAAAATCAATAGACTTTAGTAAAAGAAATGTGCAACACCTATGGTTTCTACATTTTAGCCTCCATCATAAAATTACAAAACATGTTTACAACAATGGTGATGCTGAAACACAGAAACAGGGCTAATGGCATATAGAGTGAGTTCTATTATTTAATAGAAACTATAATTTGTCATTTTCTTGTTGAATGTTCCATTAAATTTAATTACTGTATTAATCCATTGTTACACTGCTATGAAGCTACTACCAGAGACTGGGTAATTTATAAAGACAGGAGGTTATTTATTTATTTATTTATTTATTTATTTATTTTGAGACAGAGTCTTGCTCTGTCACCTGGGCTGGAGTGCAATGGTGCAATCTCGGCTCACTGCAACCTCCACCTCCCGGGTTTAAGTGATTCTCCTGCCTCAGCCTCCTGAGTAGTTGGGATTACAGGCGCATGCCACCACGCCTAGCTAATTTTTGTACATTTTTTAGCAGAAATGGGGTTTCACCATGTTGGTCAGGCTGGTCTGGAACTCCTGACCTGGTGATCCACCCACCTCAGCCTCCCACAGTGCTGGGGAGTACAGGCATGAGCTACTGTGCCCTGTCAAGAAAGGAGGTTTAATTGACTCGCAGCTCCGCATGGCTGGGAAGCCTTCAGGAAACTTACAATCATGGCAGAAGATGAACGGAAAGCAAGGCATATCTTACATGGCAGCAGGAGAGACATGGCATGCAGGGAAAACTGCCACTTTTAAAACCATCAGATCTCGTGAGAACTTCCTCACTATTATGAGAACAGCATGGGGGAAACCGCCCCCATGATCCAATCACTTCCTACCAGGTCCCTCCCTCGACACGTGGGGATTACAATGTGAGATGAGATTTGGGTGAGGACACAGAGCCAAACTATAGCACACACTTTAAAAGGTGCGTAAATCCATACTTGAAATAAAAGAAAATCTGAAAAACAAAGAGTCTTATTTCCTAGTCTATTTTTTTTTTATTATGCTTTCATGGAAATCATGATTCTTAATGTGATATTTCAGCCTATTATCACGTATGTGAAAAGCAATATAAAATCATAAATGAAAGGAAAAATCCAAATCATTTATAATAAACTTAGTAAGAAAAGTATCAAAGCAGCTTCACCCTGAGATGACAGAAAAGGAACGGTTTAATGCATATACTATTCCTTTATTACAAATAACTCAGTATTCTTTAAGTGTCTAATTAAGCAGTTTCTGATCTTTGACCACCTAATATTTATTCCAAACTCACCCCAATATCTTTCCCAAAAAAGTACAGGAAGTAGACATGGCAACACAAATCACAGTCTGGCCTAATTAGAAGATTTATGAAAATAATAGATATTAAACTAGTGAGTTTCAGCAACAATTTGGGGACCTAGAGTCTCAGTTACCCATAATTCTGAACATTATGAATAACTGCTTAGTCCTTTAATAGAACCAAAAGTTCAAATGGGTAAGGTAAAATTTACAATAAAAATACAACATATTAAAGAATACAAACTTAAAATGCAAACCATGCTGTAAGCAAAATAATTTAAGCAAATCAAATGCCAACAAGTCTAACATGCACCAAAAGCGGTTTATAAAGCAACACGGCAGTGTTTTTTTTAAAAAAAGAAGCAAATTAATATGGTCAAGTTATATACTTACAAAACCTGACATTCAAAATTGAAAAATGAATGTTAAGCTTTCTAAAGTTAAGCTCTTCAGAAATAGCAAAGCTTAACTTTTTTTTTTTTTTTTTTGAGACGGAGTCTCGCTCTGTCACCCAGGCTGGAGTGCAGTGGCCGGATCTCAGCTCACTGCAAGCTCCGCCTCCCGGGTTCACGCCATTCTCCTGCCTCAGCCTCCCGAGTAGCTGGGACTACAGGCGCCCGCCGCCACGCCCGGCTAAGTTTTTGTATTTTTAGTAGAGATGGGGTTTCACCGTGTTAGCCAGGATGGTCTCGATCTCCTGACCTCATGATCCGCCCGTCTCGGCCTCCCAAAGTGCTGGGATTACAGGCTTGAGCCACCGCGCCCGGCCTTAACTTTTAATTTAGTAGATTTTAATTAACCTGTCTCTTTAAACAGAAATTTTAATTGTAAAAGGACTTTTTAATTATTTCTAAATATATATGTCTTACGTAAAACCCATAAAGGCATTTGAGTGTAATCTTGTAATTTTATTTAGCATTTAAAAGTAATTACTGCAACATATACATTACGTAGAAAAGAAATTTCTACTATGTCTTATAAAAACTAATACTGTAATGGAAATTGGAGACTTAGTATGGAAGAGGCAAGAGAAAGGTGAGAGACAAAAAATTACCTATTGGGTACAACATACACTGTTCAGGTGATAGGTACACCAAAAGCCCAGACCTCATCACTACACAATTCATCCAGGTAACTACAAACTACTTGCACCCCCAAAGACTATTGATATTTTTAATTAAACCAATAAGTAAATAAAAGAACTAAAACTGTCATGTTGTTAACCTTCCAGGGAACTTACCATGCGACCTGGGACTTCACTGCAACCTGTTACCTAGAAGTAACTAATGAATTTCAGACTGGTGGAGGCCAGTGGTATAACAGTTGAGGACAGGAGTTGGCCATAAGCAACCACGAAGATAACTATGGTACTCAATTAATCATCACCTTTATCAACCATATTAATGCACCATCCCTATTAACTATTTAACTCTGACTAAAGTAATAGTAAGTACTAGAGGTACAATAATTTTTCTTTTTTTTTTTTTTGAGATGGAGTTTCATTGTTGTTGCCCAGGCTAGAGTGCAATGGCGTGATCTTGGCTCACCGAAACCTCCACCTCCCGGGTTCAAGCGATTCTCCTGCCTCAGCCTCCCAAGTAGCTGGGATTAGAGGCATGCGCCACCACACCTGGCTAATTTTGTATTTTTAGTAGAGACGGTGTTTATCCGTGTTGGTCAGGCTGGTCTAAAACTCCTGACCTTAGGTGATCCACCCACCTTGGCCTCCCAAAGTGCTGGGATTACAGGCATGAGCCACTGTGCCTGGCCAATAATTTATTTTTCTTGTTGCATTTCCTGGTAGTTTTTTTTTTTTTTAGGATAATCAGATATACTACTGATCTGTGGTTTTACACAAATAACTTGCGTACTTCAACAACTATATATATTTCTAAACACAGAAATTATATTCCTTCCCTTCCTTTATGCCTATGAAAGATAAAAAAATAATTACTATATACAATGATATTCCTTTTTTAAAGGCTAAGATATTAAAACAATAGTACAACTTAAAAAATAATCTTGTTGCTTTTACTTATTAGATATAGAGATGGTACTATACAACTTTTAGTTTAAAAAATCATATAGCTATGGATAATACTGTAAAGAAAAAGCCTAGGGCAAGCTAGAATAAAATAATTTATTTTGGAACATCATAAATGGTAGATCTGTGAGGAGGGCTACACAGATATGCAAAATATATTCATTTTAAAATAAAATCGTTTCATATCTAAGAAGCAGCAGAGGTTTTTCGGTGTATGATATATTACCTTCTTCCCTTTCAATCATGCCCCAAATAAGAATTCTTTCACAGAATGTTGAAGCTGAAAGAATTCTTAGAGACCACTTGCCAGTAGTTCTCAATATGAAGTGGTCCCTCCCCCCAGAAGAGGTTTACATATGCAGGGTTGTTTGGGATATGATAATGACTGGGAAATGTTACCACCAGCATTAAGGATTCTAAACTTCCTACAATGCGCAACAGAGTCCTTCATAATGAAGAATTAGCCAGCCCAAATACCAGAAGCACACTCACTGTGAAATACTGACTTAATTCTCCACTTTGAAGATGTAGCCACTTAGGCCCAGAGATGTTAAGTGACTTACTCAAAGACACACAGCTAGGTCCAGAACTCAGATTCTCATTTTCCCATTCTACTTCTCATTCAGTTAATACATTCTCAATAGAAAAACACGGAAGAACCAAGAATCAATCATATGTGCATATATAAAACATTGTCAAAACACTGGTTATTCATTAGTACTTGAAATAAAACTGCAATTAGCTAAAATACTAATATCCTTTCCAAACTGCTTTTTTCTCCTCTCATAAAATGTAATTCCCTTCAGATATATTTAAAAAAAAAAAAACATGAAGTTAAAATAAACAGGAGAAAAATCAAATGATACATTATAGTTACCAAATAAAATGTTTTTTGAATGGAAGTATTAGGTGGTTTCTGCTGGATGGTTTCAGAACCACTGGAAACTATTACATGGTTCCAAAACAACTGGATACCATAGCCTAGGGCTAATTCACTGCTAACACTGAAGAAATGTATTAGAGTGAAAAACAGAACTGAACTAAAAACCCAAAAGCCCTAACACAAATACCTACTCTGATATATAATTAGTCACTAAATCTTCAGCAGGTTACAAGCCCTTGGGGTCTTAGTTTTATGTTACAAAAAATGAGTTCAGGTCCTTGTGATCCTTTCACGAGAGGTACCACCTAAACATTCATAAAGAAGTATACTACTTTAAGTAGGGATGTAACCAAATACTGAGTCTCAAAAGGCAAGAGCACTGACAGGTAAGTCCTACTATCAGTTATTGTTCAGCAGCACCTGATCTCCTAGTGATACTGTGTGCCATAATCTATAAGTATCTTATTCTTAATAGAATAAGAGCTTTATTTGAATAAATTTGAATAAGTATCAAATAAGTATTTGAGGGCTAATTAAAATATCTTCAGAATATTTCAAAATTAACATTTTATTCTTCAAAATACATTTGCATTAAATGTTTAACTTCTACATGCAAACTCAGATTTAAAATTTTTAATATTGGAGGTGGCAAAGTAAGAGTATACTGGGGTATTTTTGCAGACAATATACTAATACATCAATGTCTGTGTGTGTGTGTGTGTGTGTGTGTGTGTGTAAACACACTATGCACCTATATTTCTCTAAAGTTCTTACAGCTTAGTTTTTGCTGTTTTTGCCTGACATCCTATACACAGTCTGAGTTTTATTTAACTCTTCTCCCTACAAAATTTCAATTGGTCCACAAAATATTTCAGACTCCCTTTCATACACTGTGTTATACTTCGTAGGCAAAGTATCTAAATCAAATAGTAATCAGAAATAAATAAAACAGGAACAGAGAGATATTTGTTTTAATCTTTCTCTCTCTCTCACCACTCCCTTTCATAACATACCCCTACACACTCTCTCTCCCCCTCTCTCTCTCACACACACACACACACACACACACACACTCTTCCACCATCACCATAGCATGTAACCTGAGTTAGAGATCAAGCTGAATGGTGGCTGAATCTAAAATATAGTCTCTCTTTGCAATATATTCTGAAGGTTTCCCTGTGTGTGGCCCTTTTTTCCTACTCATTTGTCCTAAAGAAATTCACAGACTTTGCTGCTTCTTATGTTTTACCTGCTATGGTTATTTCAACAATTTTTAAATATTCTATTTAAATATAATTAAATATAAACATTTTTGCCTTTTCTTAAAGTTATAAATTTAATCCTTCAGTTAGTTGAGCATGCAGTTATTATGCCATCATACAGACACTCAAAAACACTAATGCAAAAACAGAAAAATTAGGCATTCTATTTCAAACAAGCAAGAAGTTCCACCAAATAGATGCTTCACTACTTGCAATCAACACTGTAAGATTGTACTATACCAAAACTATCAGGGGTCTCTGCTGAGGATACTTCCTTCGCACGCTTCACAATGGCAATCTCAGGTTTGGGATATCTGCATGCTAAAAGTATTTTAAAATCAAAATATATTCAAGCAACAAAATAAATAATATATATAAACTTTAAAATATATATAAAACTTAGAAGTACCACATGCTAGTATACAGGCAGTCTTTGCTTTGCACAGTAATGTGGGGTCACGTAACTGATAATGCAAGCTTAAGCTGTGCAAAGCAGTCTTAGTAACCAATGGGAAAAGTTGTAATTATTCTGTGACCTTTCAATTTTTTTGTCAAAACATGAAAAACTCTCCTATTGACAGGTATAAATGTAAAGGACAATTTTGAAAATAGTAAAACTAATGTTTATTTAGTATACTTTAAAACATTAGAAACACTGATAAAGTGTGTTCTTTCTTTGAAAAAAACTTACGAGAAGTAGGCTTAACAGTACTAGTCTTCTCATATAACTTCTCATCATATAACTTACAATATGCAGCGAGCATCTTTCTATACCTTGATAAACTGTACATACTTTTCTAAATCTGGATTAGTTTATAACATTTTATCCTTTATATTTTCAACGTCATGAAATATCTCCAAGGGTTCCTTTAATGTGAACTTTCTGCCAGGATCACTTCCCCTGAAAGGGTATTCATCTTTTCACCACAACCTCCTCACTTTCTTCATTTATATCTATAAGTTCACCCTCCCTAACCTCCTCTGGATGTACATCTGGAGTCTCTTAAATGGCAGCAGTTCAATAGTAGTGTCAACATTCCCACAGTCAGCTATTTCTTCTATACTCCACTTACACTTCACTGGAATTTCACTTGAGCATTTTCACTTTTGTTTCTTGGCTGCACTTCCATCTTTTTTTGGTCAATTTCCTTTTGATTATCCATTTTTGTAAAACATCACGTTATCACTAGGAGACAAGGAGGAAACACACCTACATGCTTTGCTGTCTGTGTGTGAACTGAATGACATATATAGTAACCAATCACCAACAGACTATTAAAAATAGCAATGTGATTGATCATGATCATGATGTACATATGTTTTTACAGAGTGGTTTATGGACTGAGGAGCTAGCAGCAAAGTTTATACTTTATGCAATTACTGGAAGTTATTATACTGTACTAAATGAAATTTGAACTCAGTTGTCGGGAACTGGTGTTATTTGACTAAAACATGGTTACTGAGATTCATGCATATAGAAATTATATTAAGTAGGGATTGCCTATAATAATAAAACATGAATTATTTAATGAAATTTGCATAAATCCAGAGAAATAATAGGGCATTACAATTTAATATACATTTTTTCTGCCTATACAAATTAATGTAAAATCAAAGGAACAAGATTCTCTTTCTTAGAAGTCAAATGTTTTAAATTCCTTGTACTATCATTCGACTATCAAAGAGTAGCTAATCTATAATAAAGGAGAGTTCAATGATTAAATTTTGTATTTAGAAACAAAAAAAACCATCGTATTTCAACTAGTAGGGTTTTTTGTATCTGCCTTTGCATTTATCACTTAAAAAAAACTTTTAAAAGTTATTAAAGGGAAAAAAAATTACAGAAAATAGCCCCTGATCGCAAAGTATGACATGGAGTCAGCAGAAGGTACAAACAGACATGAGATGATTAGAGAACAAAAAAATAGAGTGTAAGTCGGCTGGGCGTGGTGGCTCACGCCTGTAACCCCAGCACTTTGGGAGGCCGAGGCGGGCGGATGGCCTGCGGTCAGGAGTTTGACACCAGCCTGGCCAACATTGTGAAACCCCACCTCTACTAAAAAAAAGATACAAAACTCAGCCAGGCGTGGTGGCAGGTGCCTGTAGTCCCAGCTACTCGGGAGGTAAGAAAATGGCTTGAACCTGGGAGGTGGAGCTTGTAGTGAGCCGGAGTGTAGTGCACTCCAGCCAGGGCAACAAGAGCAAGACTTCATCTCAAAAATAATAATAATAATAAATAATAATAAAATAAAATAAAAATACAGTGTAAGTTTCCAGAATGGAGAAATTATTTCCCTAAGAAGTGGGAGACAGACTCCAAGAAGAGGTAGGATTTGGCCTTACAGTATTGCAGAATTTAAGTAAGTGAGGGAGGTGGGATTTCTCTTCCCTTTCCCAAAAAGTTCTGTCCAAAAGCCATGAGGAAGAAATGAGTGAGGCAGGCATCTGTGTAGGAGGCAGGGGAAGCCACAGTACCCTAGAACAGGCTTTTAGAGCTCAAGCAGTATGAGGTGTATCCACACAGGGAGGTCGGTCTGGTACAAGGTGTCAGAACCCAGTTGGGCCTGGTGCAGTGGCTCACGCCTGTAATCCCAACATTTTAAGAGGCCAAGACGGGCAGATCATTTGAGGTCAGGAGTTTGAGACCAGCCTGGCCAATATGGCAAAACCCCGTCTCCATTAAAAATACAAAAATTAGCCAGGCATGGTAGTGCACACCTGTAATCCCAGCTACTAGGGAAGATGAGGCAGGAGAGTTGCTTGAACCCAGAGAGCAGAGGTTGCAGTGAGCTGAGACCATGCCATTGTACTCGAGCCTGGGTGACAGAGGGAGACTCTGTCTCAAAAAAAAAAAAGAAAAAGAAATGAGAAAAAAAAAAAAAGAACCCAGTTGGTTGAGAAAGGCTTCCACATGGAAGGGGAAGGGACTGTGGCTCAGGGTGTCAGGGCCAAAGTTGATGTGAGGAGGGCATCTGTATAGGAATATGTGGGCAGTAGTGGTGATGAGATTTTGGTGACAGGAGCAGCGATGAAAAATAAATAAATATATTAAAAATAATAGGAGCTAGGCATTTCTCCATCAGAGAATGGAGTTAGAAATACAGAAAGTGAGAAAACTAGAACATGCCCTGTGGTATTAGCTTAGTATTGAAGAAATTGTAAAGAATCTTCATATAGAGAGACACACACAGAACTATAAATAATATAGAGTATATATATATATAAATACATACATATTCATTTATTTACTAGTGAGGTACCCACAAGATCCATTGTGTCTACTGCTCTCTCTCAGCGAATGGGGATTATGCGTAAGTTCTCTCTAGGGTTCCAAAGCTCCATGGATGTATGTTTTGAGATATTTGAGTTTCAGCAATTTTTTTTATCTGAACTGAATTTGGAAGTTGTGACAGAAACTAGACTGGGTCCAGGACAGAATTGGATCTAATTATTAACTGGTCTGGATTCAGTTAGAGGCCTCAGACGTCTGACTGGGTCAGACAGAAACTAGTAGTAAATGGCAATACTGCCGGGGATGCAAGCTTTGGCTTTTGGAAATCCACAGGAATTTTTGTGTTCTACCCCATTTGTTTCTTTTTCTTTCACCCTGAGGTAGGGAAAAATCATTGGTTAAACTGATCGAGGTGATCTAAGAGCCAAAGCCAAATAGATGAGATCCTTAATTTCTGAAGAACTGAGTACTCCACCTTCTGGCTATGCCTACCTCTACATGTATAAATATTAAGCCCTGGAAGCAGCAAACACTTAAAGAGATAGCAAAATCTTACTAAAGGTAATTGCATACATTTGAAAGTGAGGACTCCTCAATTAGTCTCATCTAAGGATGCCTACTGATGTGCAGAACTTTGTAAAAAAGATTTCAACATTTTTACTGCCTCTTTTTAAAGACTATAAAAAGAGAGTAGGCATGGTGTCTCATGCCTGTAATGCCAGCACACTGGGAGACCATGGTGGGCAGATCCCTTGAAGGCAGAAATTCAAGACCAGCCTGGCCAACATGGTGAACCCTGATCTATACTAAAAATATAAAAATTAGCCAGGCATGGTAGTGCACGCCTGTGATCCCAGCTACTCGAGAGGCTGAAGCACGAGGGAGGCTTGAACCTAGGAGGCAGAAGCTGCAGTGAGCTGAGATCACACCACTGCACTACAGTCTGGACAACAGAGCGAGACTCTGTTTCAAAAAAAAAAAAAAAAAACAGGAAAGGAAAAAGACTATAAAAGGCAAATAAAAAGCTTAAACAACGAATTGGTAAAAATTAAATCTGCTAACCTTTTGGCTTAGTTATTATACTACACTAAAGGCTAAAAGAAAGCTATCCTGGATAAAGTGTTTATAAAAGTTAGGACCTCAGGTAAAGTAGCCTTGCTTCTTTTTCAGAGCTATCATACTGAGTCTAGGCACCAAGAATGCTTTTTTTGTCCTTTTCCTTAATGGCCTTCAACCTGAACTCAATAATTTTAGCTAGGAAACAGTAGTTAAGTTAAAAAGACTGCCTATTCAACTAAATAAGTCTTCAAGACATACGTTTCTGGCATTTAGCTGGCTATTTTGAAACTCTTTTGTAAAAGAAATTTACATCTATAAAAAAAAATCTTGGCCAGGCGCGGTAGCTCACACCTGTAATCCCAGCACTTTGGGAGGCCGAGGCAGGCAGATCATGAGGTAAGGAGATCAAGACCATCCTGGTTAACATGGTGAAACTCAGTCTCCACTAAAAATACAAAATATTAGCCAGGCATGGTGGTGCGCGCCTGTAGTCCCAGCTACTCAGGATGCTGAGGTAGGAGAATCGCTTGAACCCAGGAGGCAAGGTTTCGGTGAGCCGAGATCTCACCACTGCACTCCAGCCTGGGTGACAGAGGGAGACTTTGTCTCAAAGAAAAAATATATATATATCCATTTGTAAGGGTGTCGTCTGCCTCGGTGCACCAGGAAGAGAGGGAGAACCGAGTCACTAGAAACTCTTACCATTGGTTTGAATTTACAAAACAAATCTAACCTTTGTTTAAGGTGCTCTTCCTGGCTATCTTGCCTTAGCCGGGCCTTTACCAACAACTTCCTTCCTTGGTTTGGGCAAATGATTACACAATTAATTATTTAGGCCTGAAATCTCAGCTCTGTGCTTTGAGATATAAATTTTCTACCTTGTTTCATCTAAGAGCCATCCCTTTGAAAATGCGAATTAAGGGTTGCCCAGCTAACAACTGAGTAGGGCAATGAAACAGATAATTGGAAGACTGGTAGTAGAATGGGGGAAAAAAATTATTTAAAAGCCAACAAATGAGATTTATGAAAGCTGTAAGATCTGCTTCTGTCTGTGTGTCTGTATATGTGTTAATATTTGATAAATAAAACTAGTTTTTAAATTGTGAGTAAAATTAAATAGGATTGGCTTCCGAATTGTCAATTATATATAATTCATTTATACGGCACAGAAAGGCTAAATATACTTAGATCTGTTAATAAACAAAAAAATTGAGAAAACATCTTTCTAAAAAAATGCAAAATGGTTTTCATTTACAAATACTGATATGAAACAGTTCAAGATTACTTCACAGGTTTTCGCTAGACATTAAGGCTACTAAGAGTTAAAACTGTAGGCTGGGCACAGTGGCTCATGCCTGTAGTCTAGCACTTTGGGAGGCTGAGGTAGGTGACTCCCCCAAGGTCAGGAGTTCAAGACCAGCTTGGCCAACATGGCGAGATCCTGTCTCTACTAAAAATACAAAAAATTAGCTGGGCGTGGTGGCGGGCGCCTGTAATCCCAGCTACTCCGGAGGCTAAGGCAGGAGAGTGGCTTGAACCAGGGAGGCAGAGGTTGCAGTGAACTGAGATCATGCCACTGCACTCCAGCCTAGGCAACAAGAGCAAAACTCCATCTCAAGAAAAAAAAAAAAAATCCTGTAGTTAATATATATAATTAAAACTACTAGATATAAAAGGAAACAAGTCTGTATACAGAGTGTTTTAAAAAAAGCAAGATTTTGGGCTGGGTATAGTGGCTCACACCTGTAATCCCAGCACTTTGGGAGGCAGAGGCAGGCGAACCACTTGAAGTCAGGAGTTCGAGACCAGTCTGGCCAACAAAGTGAAACCCCATCTCTACTAAAAAAATACAAAAATTAGCCAGGCATGGTGGCATGCACCTGTAATCCCAGCTACTCAGGAGGCTAAGGCAGGAGAATTGCTTGAACCTAGGAGGCACAGGTTGCAGTGAGCAGAGGTTGCACCACTGCACTCCAGCCTGGGCAACAGAGCAAGACTCTGTCTCAAAAAAATAAAAAACAAGAAATTTTAAAAAGCAAGATTTTTTTTGGTTGGTTTTTTGGAGGGTTTTTTTCAGATGGAGTTTCGCTCTTGTTGACCAGGCTGGAGTGAAATGGCAGGATATCGGCTCACTGCAACCTCTGCCTCCCTGGTTCAAGCGATTCTCCTGCCTCAGCTTCCCAAGCAGCTAGGATTACAGGCATCTGCCACCATGCTCAGCTAATTTTTTGTACTTTTAGTAGAGATGGGGTTTCACCATGTTGTCCAGGCTGGTCTCAAACTCCTGACCTCAGGTGATCCACCCACCTTGGCCTCCCAAACTGTTGGGATTACAGGCGTGAGCCACAGCACCAGGTCAAGATATGTTTTTGATAAGGAAAGTTGTAAAAAGCATGAAAATGTGTATTTGCTGAGAAAAAATAATTTCATCTATCTAGCTTAGAAGATATTTAATGGTTGTTTCAAAATGAAGGAATTTTTTTAAGATATAGATAAAATTAAATTAATATAGTAAACTGGAAAAAGAAAAATAGAAAATATTGGCTGGGTGCAGTGGCTCATGCCTGTAATCTCAGCACTTTGGGAGGCAGAAATGGGTGGATCACTTGAGGTCAGGAGCTCAAGACCAGCCAGGCCAACATAGTGAAACCCTGTCTCTACTAAAAATACAAAAATCAGCCAGGCGTGGTAGTGTACGCCTGTAGTACCAGCAACTCAGGAGGCTTAGTCATGAGAATCGCTTGAGCCCAGGAGGCGGAGGTTGCAGTGAGCCAAGATCATGCCATTGCACTCGAGCCTTGGTGATAGTGCAAGACTCTTGTCTAAAAAAAAAAAAGAAAGAAAGAAAAAATGCTAAGAGATTATAAAAGGTTTATGAAAATCCAATTTGTTTATAAGCTTTTATTAAAATTAGCTTTAGTTTTAGTATTGGTAATACACTAATACAAAAGCAAAATTTGGAGTGAGGTTCCAAGATGACTGAATAGGAACAGCTCCAGTCTACAGCTCCCAGCATGAGCAATGCAGAAGATGGGTGATTTCTGCATTTCCAGCTACAGTACTGGGTTCATCTCACTGGGGCTTGTTGGACAGTGGGCACAGAACAGTGGGTGCAGCCCACGGAGTGTAAGCCGAAGCAGGGCGAGGCATCGCCTCAACCAGAAGCTCAAGGGGTCAGAGAATTCCCTTTCCTAGCCAAGGGAAGCTGTGACAGACGGCACCTGGAAAATTGGATCACTCCCACCCTAATACTGCGCTTTTCCAACACTCTTAGCAAATGGCACACCAGTAGATTATATACTGCGCCTGGCTCGGAGGGTCCCATGCCCACAGAGCCTTGCTCATTGCTAGCACAGCAGTCTAAGATCAAACTGCAAGGCAACAGCGAGGCTGAGGGAGGGGTACCCACCATTGCTGAGGCTTGAGTACCTAAACAAAGCAGCCAGGAAGCTTGAACTGGGTGGAGCCCACCTCAGCTCAAGGAGGCCGTCCTGCCTCTGTAGACTCCAACTCTGGGGCCAGGGCATAGCTGAACAAAAGACAACAGAAACTTCTACAGACTTAAATGTCCCTGTCTGACAGCTTTGAAGAGAGTAGTGGTTCTCCCAGCACAGAGTTTGAGATCTGAGAACGGACAGACTGCCTCCTCAAGTGGGTCCCTGACGCCCGAGTAGCCTAACTGGCAGGCACCTCCCAGGAGGGGCCGACTGACACCTCATACAGCCAGGTGCCCCTCTGAGATGAACCCTCCAGAGGAACGATCAGGCAGCAACATTTGCCATTCTGCAATATTTGCTGGTCTGCAGCCTCGGCTGGTGATACCCAGGCAAACATGCTCTGGAGTGGACCTCCAGCAAACTCCAACAGACCTGCAGCTGAGGGTCCTGACTGTTAGAAGGAAAACTAACAGAAAGGACATCCACACCAAAACCCCATCTGTAAGTCATCATCATCAAAGACCAAAGGTAGATAAAACCACAAAGATGGGGAGAAACCAGAGGAGAAAAGCTGAAAATTCCAAAAATCAGAGCGCCTCTTCTCCTCCAAAGGAACATAGCTCCTCGCCAGCAGTGGAACAAAGCTGGATGGAGAAAGACTTTGACGAGTGGAGAGAAGAAGGCTTCAGACAATCAGCAATAACAAACTTCTCCGAGCTAAAGGAGAATGTTCAAACTCGTCACAAAGAAGCTAAAAACCTTGAAAAAAGATTAGACGAATGGCCAACTAGAATAAACACCGTAGAGAAGTCCTTAAATGACCTGATGGAGCTGAAAACCATGGCATGAGAACTACATGATGCATGCACAAGCTTCAATAGCTGATTTGATCAACTGGAAGAAAGGGTATCAGTGGTTGAAGATCAAATGAATGAAATGAAGCCAGAAGTTTATAGAAAAAAGAGTAAAAAGAAAGAACAAAGCTTCCAAGAAATATGGGATTATGCGAAAAGACCAAATCTACATCTGATGGGTGTACCTGAAAGTGACAGGGAAAATGGAACCAAGTTGGAAAACATTCTTCAGGATATTATCCAGGAGAACCTCCACAACCTAGCAAGGCAGGCCAACATTCAAATTCAGGAAATACAGAGAATGCCACAAAGATACTCCTTGAGAAAAGCAACTCCAAGACACATAATTGCCAGATTCACCAAAGTTGAAATGATGGAAAAATTGTTAAGGGCAGCCAGAGAGAAAGGTCGGGTTACCCACAAAAGGAAGCTCATCAGAGTAACAACAGATCTCTCGGCAGAAACTCTACAAGCCAGAAGAGAGTGGGGGCCAATATTCAACATTCTTAAAGAAAAGAATTTTCAACCCAGAATTTCACACCCAGCCAAACTAAGCTTCATAAGTGAAGAAGAAATAAAATCCTTTATAGACAAGCAAATGTTAAGAGTTTGTCACCACCAGGCCTGCCTTACAAAAGCTCCTGAAGGAAGCACTAAACATGGAAAGGAACAACCAGTACCAGCCACTGCAGAAACATACCAAAATGTAAAGACCATCAATGCTAGGAAGAAACTGCCTCAACTAACGAGCAAAATAACCAGCTAACATCATAATGACAGGATCGAATTCACACATAACAATATTAACCTGAAATGTAAACGGGCTAAATGCTCCAATTAAAAGACACAGACTGGCAAACTGGATAAAGAGTCAAGACCCATCAGTCTGCTGTATTCAGGAGACCCATCTCACATGCAGAGACGCACACAGGCTCAAAATAAAGGGATGGAGGAAGATCTACCAAGAAAATGGAAAACAAAAAAAAAAGCAGGGGTTGCAATACTAGTCTCTGATAAAACAGACTTTAAATCAACAAAGATCAGAAGAGACAAAGAAGACCATTACATAATGGTAAATGGATCAATTCAACAAGAAGAGCTAACTATCCTAAATATATATGCACCCAATACAGGAGCACCCAGATTCATAAAGCAAGTCCTTAGAGATTTACAAAGAGACTTAGACTCCCACAGAATAATAATGGGAGACTTTAACACCCCACTGTCAACATCAGACAGATCCACGAGACAGAAAGTTAACAAGGATATCCAGGAATTGAACTCAGCTCTGCACCAAGCAGACCTAATAGACATCTACAGAACTCTCCACCCCAAATCAACAGAATATACATTCTTCTCAGCATCACATTGCACTTACTCCAAAATTGACCACATAATTGGAAGTAAAGCATTCCTCAGCAAATGTAAAAGAACAGAAATTATAATATAACAAACTGTCTCTCAGACCACAGTGCAATCAAACTAGAACTCAGGATTAACAAACTCACTCAAAACCGCGCAACTACATGGAAACTGAACAACCTGCTCCTGAATAACTACTGGGTACATAACAAAATGAAGGCAGAAATAGAGATGTTCTTCGAAACCAATGAGAACAAAGATACAACATACCAGAATCTCTGGGGCACATTTAAAGCAGTGTGTAGAGGGAAATTTATAGCACTAAATGCCCAGAAAAGAAAGCAGGAAAGATCTAAAATTGACACCCTAACATCACAATTAAAAGAACTAGAGAAGCAGGAACAAACACATTCAAAAGCTAGCAGAAGGCAAGAAATAACTAAGATCAGAGCAGAACTGAAGGAGATAGAGACACAAAAAAACCTTCAAAACATCAACAAATCCAGGAGCTGGTTAGCAAGGCTAATAAAGAAGAAAAGAGAGAAGAATGAAATAGACACAATCAAAAATGATAAAGGGGGTATCACCACCGATCCCACAGATATACAAACTACCATCAAAGAATACTATAAACACCTCTATGCAAATAAACTAGAAAATCCAGAAGAAATGTATAAATTCCTGGACACATACACCCTACCAAGACTAAACTAGGAAGAAGTTGAATCCCTGAATAGACCAATAACAGACTCTGAAATTGAGGCAATAATTAATAGCCTACCAACCAAAAAAAGTCCAGGAACAGATGGATTCACAGTCAAATTGTACCCCAGAGGTACAAAAAGGAGCTGGTACCATTACTTCTGAAACTATTCCAACCAATAGAAAAAGAGGGAATCCTTCCTAACTCACTTTATGAGGCCAGCATCATCCTGATATCAAAGCCTGGCAGAGACACAACAAAAAAAGAGAATTTTAGACCATCATCCCTGATGAACATCGATGCAAAAATCCTCAATAAAATACTGGCAAACTGAATCCAGCAGTACATCAAAAAGTTTATCCACTATGATCAAGTGGGCTTCATCCTGGGATGCAAGGCTGGTTCAACATACGCAAATCAATAAACGCAATCCAGCATATAAACAGAACCAGAGAGAAATACCACATGATTATCTCAATAGATGCAGAAAAGGCCTTCGACAAAATTCAACAACTCTTCATGCTAAAAACTCTCAATAAATTAGGTGTTGATGGGATGTATCTCAAAATAGCAAGAGCTATTTATGACAAACCCACAGCCAATATCATACTGAATGGGCAAAAACTGGAAGCATTCCCTTTGAAAACTGGCACAAGACAGGAATGCCCTCTCTCACCCCTCCTATTCAACATAGTGTTGGAAGTTCTGGCCAGGGCAATCAGGCAGGAGAAAGAAATAAAGGGTATTCAATTAGGAAAAGAGGAAGTCAAATTGTCCCTATTTGCAGATGACATGATTGTATATCTAGAAAACCCCATCATCTCAGCACAAAATTTCCCTAAGCTGATAAGCAACTTCAGCAAAGTCTCAGGATACAAAATCAATGTGCAAAAATCACAAGCATTCCTATACACCAATAACAGACAAACAGAGAGCCAAATCATGAGTGAACTCCCATTCACAATTGCTTCAAAGAGAATAAAATACCTAGGAATCCAACTTACAAGGGATGTGAAGGACCTCTTCAAGGAGAACTACAAACCACTGCTCAACGAAATGAAAGAGGACACAAACAAATGGAAGAATATTCCACGCTCATGGATAGGAAGAATCAATATCATGAAAATGGCCACACTGTCCAAGGTAATTTATAGATTCAATGCCACCCCATCAAGCTACCAATGACTTTTTTCATGGAATTGGAAAAAAACTACTTTAAAGTTCATATGGAACCAAAAAAGAGGTTGCATTGCCAAGACAATCCTAAGCCAAAAGAACAAAGCTGGAGGTGTCACCCTACCTGACTTCAAACTATACTACAAGACTACAGTAATAAAAACAGCATGGTACTGGTACCAAAACAGAGATATAGACCAATGGAACAGAAGAGAGCCGTCAGAAATAATACCACACATCTACAACCATCTGATCTTTGACAAACCTGACAAACACAAGAAATGGGGAAAGGATTCCCTATTTAATGGTGCTAGGAAAACTGGCTAGCCATATGTAGAAAGCTGAAACTGGATCCCTTCCTTAGACCTTATACAAAAATTAACTCAAGATGGATTAAAGACTTAAATGTTAGACCTAAAACCATAAAAACCCTAGAACAAAACCTAGGCAATATCATTCAGGACATAGGCATGGGCAAGGACTTCATGTCTAAAACACGAAAAGCAAGGGCAACAAAAGCCAAAATTGACAAATGGGATCTAATTAAACTAAAGAGCTTCTGCACAGCAAAAGAAATTACCATCAGAGTGAACAGGCAACCTACAGAATGGGAGAAACTTTTTGCAATCTACTCATCTGACCAAGGGCTAATATCCAGAATCTACAAAGAACTTAAAAATCAAACAACCCCATCAAAAAGTGGGCGAAGGATATGAACAGACATTTCTCAAAAGAAGACATTTATGCAGCCAACAGACACACGAAAAAAGGCTCATCATCACTGGTCATCAGAGAAATGCAAATCAAAGCCACAATGAGATACCATCTCACACCAGTTAGAATGGCGATCATTAAAAAGTCAGGAAACAAATGCTGGAGAGGATGCAGAAAAATAGGAACACTTTTACACTGTTGGTGGACTGTAAACTAGTTCAGCCATTGTGGAAGACAGTGTGGCGATTCCTCAAGGATCTAGAACTAGAACTACCATTTGACCCAGCCATCCCATTACTGGGGATATACCCAAAGGATTATAAATCATGCTGCTATAAAGACACATGCACACATGTTTACTGCGGCACTATTCACAATAGCAAAGACTTGGAACCAACCCAAATGCCCATCAATGATAGACTGGATTAAGAAAATGTGGCATATATACACCATGGAATGCTATGCAGCCATAAAAAAGGATGAGTTCATGTCCTTTGTAGGGACATGGATGAAACTGGAAACCATCATTCTGAGCAAACTATCACAAGGACAGAAAACCAAACACAGCATGTTCTCACTCGTAGGTGGGAACTGAACAGTAAGAACACTTGGACACAGGATGGGGAACATCACACATCAGGGCCTGTCGTGGGGTGGGGGGAGGGGGGAAGGGATAGCATTAGGAGATATACCTAATGTAAATGACGAGTTAATGGGTGCAGCACACCAACATGGCATATGTATACATATGTAACAAATCTGTATGTTGTGCACATGTATCCTAGAACTTAAAGTATTTTTTAAAAAGTAGTAAAATTTGGTTTTCTCTTTTGAACAAGAATTTTGTGTAGTATTAAGAAGAGGGAGCAAATATGCTTGTTTACCTTTAAGTAAACTGCAAAAAAAGAAAGAGGGGAGAGGAGAAACAGATTCCATCTCATGCTATCTTTCCTAGGATTTCTGATTGTGTGGAAAACAGAGTCCCTCCTCTATCAAAGAATAAAGGGCTTTGCTTTTAAAAACCTTTTAATTACCACTTTGGCTAAAAGTATGACAATTATTTTACAGTGATCTTTGATCCTATTTTGATTAAGTGCTTTAAATCTTTGACAAATTTGATGCACTTCCAAAATCAAATTTCAAATTCAAAGTTAAGTCTTTTGACCTCAAACTAACTCTGGTACGTTACACAGAGGGTCCTTGCAGCATCCAAAAGAGAGATAATAAACAAGCTTATCTGGTAAGTTGAATTACATGGGAGTCATTTTCAAATAAGAAATGATGTTTAACATTCTTTGAGTTATAGTTTATGGATATGTTACTAATACATATTCCAAAATTGCATGAGCCTCCTAAAATTCTGGAGTGTCTTGGTATGTTATCAGTCCTAATTATGGTGATTATTTAAATTAATTATTGTAAGTCACAGAAATAACCAAATTTTCTTGTCAACTGTGTCTTTAACCATGACAATTTTAAGTCATTTCCACAGTTAACTGCTTAATTCTGGTGCATTTTCAGCCAAGCAGCCTGTTCATTAATCCCCTACAACTGAATCTCCATAATAACTGATATATTCATCCACATACAACAAGAAGTGTCAACAACTGCACAGATTCTTCCCCATTTAGCCAGTAGGTAATCTAGAGCAATTCTATTATCTAGTACAACTTTAGTAAGAAAATATAAAGGATTTTGTTGTGCAACCATAGCCTTTGCAGTAGAATCTACTATAAAACCTATTATGAGGGATATTATCAAAAGAAAGATCTTTAGTGCAAGAGCTAAAGAGTCAAAAATCAAGAATAATGTGATAGATGCAACTAGTTAGCTGAAAACACAAAGAGAACAGTGATCCTTAAAATGTCTCTCAGGATTAAACCCTACTGAAAAGCAGAGGGAGGAAGCAAAAAGAGACAGAAAAGAAAAAGAAGAAAATTAAACACAATGGAAGAGTGACAATTGGTAGAAGTAAAAGCAGACTTTAGAAACAATAACAGGATGCCATGAAAGCAGACCTCCTTACACAGCAGAAAAGAGTTTACCATAACTACAAGGAATGAATGAGAACAGAGTAGAAAAGTCTGAGAGCACTGAGGAGGAGGGAGGAGCAGACTAAGCCCAACACATTTCACTACCACTGTGACGCAGTCTACAAAGCATGCCAACTGAAACAGCAGTGTTCTGGAGGCATTTGGTGTAATGACTAGCATGTCTACAAATAGAAGTAGCCCCAAAGAAACTTATTGTATTAAAATACAGTATATAAGGACTCCGACATCTGGTAGAAGCTAAATTATGCTCATTATATTTTTACTAAGGCAGATAAAAAATGCAACATGTTCAAATATTTTATCATCAAAAGCAATCAAAGTAAATGTCTCAGAGCTTAGGAGAAATGATTTTGTTACCTACAGTCTTTTATCTACAAGAACCTCTTATTTACTCTTACCTCTTATTGTCTGTCTGAGGTAATTTTAATATATAACTACTTGTTTTTATGTGTTTTCCTTTACTTAAAGCAGACATAAACCTGTGAGTCAAAGATAAGGCTAGAGTCCTATAAAGCTACATACTAACTAATTCAGATGACTTGGGTAAGATGCTAATAAAATCTACACTCAAGGATTTAGTCCCTATTTGTTCAAGTTATTTTATACCCAAACACACCAAAGGAAACCAGACAAGAGTGTGGTTATGCAATCTCATCACTATTTTTAGAAAAATGAAAACAATCTCCACTAATAATGGCAAAATATCACATCATCCCAAACTTTCAAGATCATGATCTGTAGTTCCACCTGACCCTCTGGGTGACCCTATAAATTGCTGACTTTATATTACTTCAATTTTCCTATCCACAAATTTTTTTGTCACAAAAAATAGGCAATAAATGACTATTAAGGTGAAAAACAGCAAATTAATACTGGTAAATTAAACTATAGATATAAGTGTTTGACTTACCTGGAAGCCGTATTTCCCACATTTCTAATATTTAGAATTTAGTCAAGAACTGAGAAGTGAGGAGACAACACAATCAAGGAAAACAATTACCCAAAAGTTTATTTAATAGAGAGGTGAAGAGTCTGATACATAAGGAATCGCCTTTCTGTCCTCCTTTTAATTTCCCTTCCCTTGAATCTGAACTGGTTTTAGTGATTTGCTTGACCAATTACATGCAGCAGAAATAATGTTCTGGAACTTCGAAAGCTGGGTCATAACAAGTCTGTGGTAGGATGAATAATGGCCCCCAAAGATACCCACATTCTAATTCCCTAACCTGTAAATATGTTACATTATATGGCAAAAAGAATTTTGCAAATGTAATTAAATTAAGGATTTTGAGAGAGTGAGATTATCCTGGATTATCCAGGTAAAACCTAAATATAATCATGAGGGTTCTTATAATAGGGAGGCAAAAAGGTCAATGAGGGAGCAGAGGTTTTAGTGATGTGTCCAGGAACTAAGGAATCCCAAAAGATGAAAGAAGCAAAGAACATACTCTCCCCTGGACTCTCTAGAAGGACAGAACCTCGCTGACACTTTGATTTTAGTCCCTTAAGACTTATTTTGGACTTTGAGAACTCTAAAAGAGTACGTTGTTTTATGCCACTGTATTTGTGGTGTTACAGCAGCAATAGAAAACTAATACACGCCGGGCATGGTGACTCACTCCTGTAATCCTAGCACTTTGGGAGGCCAAGGCGGGCAGATTACCTGAGGTCAGGAGTTCGAGACCAGCCTGGCCAACATGGCGAAACCCCATCTCTACTAAAAATACAAAAATTAGCCAAGCATGGTGGCGTGCATCTGTAGTCCCAGCTACTCGGGAGGCTGAAGCAAAAGAATCACTTGAACCCAGGAGGCAGAGGTTGCAGTGAACCGAGATCACACCACTGCACTCCAGACTAAGTGACAGCACGAGACTCCGTTTCAAAAAAAAGAAAGAAAACGAATACAAAGTTTTACAGCTTCGACCCAGCCCCCTTGGAACATTTTCTCTAGGAGCCCTGACCTAAGTATTACAACCATGCTAACACTGTCATGCTGATGAGGCCATATCCATCTCCTTGGGTCAACAGTTCCAGTTGAGTCCAGCCCTCCAGTCATCTCTACCAAAGTGCCAGACATGTAAATAAATCGATGTTGGACCTTCTGACCAGACCATCAGCCAGCCAAACTTTATGTAATGACCTCCATAAAGGCCATAAGAAACAGCATCCAGCTGAGCCCTGCCTATATCCTTTTTTCTTTTATTTTTTTTATTTCCTATGAACTCTCTACCTGCAACTGCCTATATTCTTGATCCACAAAATCATGAGATATAATAGAAGGGTTGTTATTTGAAGTCACATATAACTCTGGACATCAGTTATATGTAAGTGATGATTAAACATTGTTAAATAGCATATATGCCTTTTATAATGGAAAAAAAAAAAAAAAAAAAAAAAAAAAACTTTACTTGATTATCTGTCTTCTACTGGCAGTAATCCCTGGTAATAAGACCAATCCAACATACCCAGTAACTCTAAAGAACTCAGAATTAAGTTTGCTGGAATATACTACTGTAATTAGGTTCTTTCCATACTGGTAAAATAACTGATTGTAGCAAAGCTTCATTTAACTGAGCCTAACTCAACTTATAGAAGCCCATGGCTCATCAGAGATCTCTCACTCCTCTTGCCTCAATTCATACCTCTTATCCACGTCCTTGTTCTTCCCCTCTTGCCGGGCCCAGGTGGAGCTATACTTCCCTTTTTCCTTTTTACTATCTCAACAAAGGCACTGAAATATCTTTATTCACGTATCTTAATTTGGAGTATAAAATGTTTTTCTTGCCCTTTTTCTTATTGGACAAAAGCAAACTATTCTCAATCCATTCCAGAGGCTAACAGCTTAAAATAATTTATATTTTCGGCTAGGCGCGGTGCTCACAACTGTAATCCCGGCACTTTGGAAGGCTAAGCTGAGTGAGTCACCTGAGGTCAGGAGTTCGAGACGAACCTGGCCAAGATGGTGAAATCTCACCTCCACTAATAATACAAAACTTAGCCAGGCGCAGTGGTGCACGTCTGCAATCCCAGCTTGAACCCGGGAGACGCAGGTGCACTGAGCCGAGATTGCACCACTGCACTCCACCCTGGGCAACAGAGTGAGACTCTGTCTCAAAAAATAAAAAAATAAAAAATAAAGAATTTCTATTTTCTCACATAATCCTGAGCAATGGGCTGAAAAAAAATGAGGATAATCTTGTTAAAGGTCCAAGATCTCTAGTGAACAGGGATTCCATAAGAAATCCTAATTTATTTTCAAGTGTTCTAGATATTCAATTTAGTATAAGCTCTTTATCTTCCAGTCTTTCATTTTGTCAAAGTCCTCTTATGCTATATGGCAAGTTCTCAAAACAAAGCTCTTCATCCTACCTTAAACAATCACAAAAACTGGGGGACTACAAGATTAAAGTTTAGAATTATTTGGTTAATGTATACAGATGTAGCTAAATGGTAAAAAATGTCAAAAGCACACAATTACCACTCATACAGAGGAACCAAAAAATGCAAGCTAATTAAGATATAACATTGATAGAAAAACTGCTCTGTTCACCACAATACATATTTTATTTGCTATATGTAAAAAGAATCTCATTTTTTAAATATCTTAAGTATACGTATTATAACAAAAATATTCCCTAAGAGGCTCTTTTTTTCAAAACATATCTCTCATTGTACCTCTCCAACACCAGTTCTTGTCTCCCTGTGTAACTCTCTGATGAGCGTTAATTACACCACCTTAAAGTGTGGAAGCCAGCCTCCAAGATGTATCCCCAATGATTCCCACTCCCTTGTATTCACATCTTGTGTAGTACTCTCCCACAATGTGTCAGGACAAAAGAGATGGACTATCACTTTTAAGACTGCGTTATAAAAGTCTGTGGCTTCCAGCTTAGGTGCTCACAGGTGCTGTCTTGCAAACATACTCCCTCTCTCTTGCTCTCTCATCACTTGCTCTAGAGGAAACTCTGAGAATACTCAGGCAGCCCTGTGAAGGACCACAGGGGAGGGAATTGAGACATCCAGTCAACAGCCATGTGAGTGAGACTTCTTGGAAATGGATCCTCCAGCCCCAGTCAAGACTTCAGATGATGCCACCCCAGCTGAGAGCTTCATTTCAACTTCATAAGATCCTGGGCCAGAAATACTCAACTAAGATGCTATAGGATTTGTGAGCCTCAGAAATTAGGAGCTAATACATGCTTGTTTTAAGCCACTGTGTTTTAGGATAATTTGTTATACCACAATGGATAACTAATACAATGAGCACTGTCAATCTTTCAATACCAAATTGCAATATTTTAAAAGCTTTCAAAAATAATTATAAATGGAAATATTAATTACAAAAATTGGGAAGAAAATTTGTTTTAAAATTTTTGGCTAACATTGAAAGGCAACTGTAATAATGACAGCTTGCCAGTACTGCTTGTAAAAACATGAATAATGCTCTATCAGCAGAATATGGTCTGTTTCTGGAAGAAGAGCGATCAGGCTGAGCAGGTAAATTCAAGGCGCAACCTCAACTTTTTTTAAAATTAGGGAAGAAATCAGTTTGTAATTTTAAAAATCACAATATTCTATTTAACTATGATAAGACATCCCACAAGGTCTGCCTTATCTACTACAAACTGATTCCAAAGCTTTACCTCATCACAGATTATATCACATGCCTACTGATAAACATATAAGAAAGATAAGGGCAAATGTGCCAAATTTCAACAGCACATTCCACTGCCGTATCAAAGCATGGATGATATTTTTTCAGTAACATTTCCATACCAAATCCAAAACACTTCATTAGTTTATACAAGCACCTTTTCTAAAGACACATAAGATTTCGTATGGCAAGAAATAGCTCTTTTAATGGAATTAATTTTGTTAGAAAGTGCACTTAGTTCATACACATTTAATACATTGGTTGAGTACTTGAAAACATTATTTGAAAAGCAACAATAAAAGAAAACACGGGAGTTTTCTATTTATCTGACTGGAAAAAAAAATGTTAATTTCAGCAATGGAATGAGCTGTATGCATTCCCAACATAATAAAATCCCTTTTACCTTAAATGATTAATGAATAAGGTAATTTCCTAAGTGATGATCCTAGTTATCTCCATAATAACTCCACGTATTGATACTGAAAATAAGTGAACACCAAGACTATACTAACAAAGCAGCAGCATCTGTGTCATTTGATTCATAGGACAATCATTTTGTCATCAACATCAGCAAAAATAGCTGATTTAAACTTTGATGTTCTTTAGCTTATAAACAAGAGAGATAAGCATCTGACTAACCATTGTTTCAAATATCATTGACTGTTTCTCCTGAGCAAAGAAAACAATTTAAATTACTAATTTCTCTCTCATATTAGTAACATAACTAACTTTAATTGATGCTAACGATCTCCATTGACTAAAGTGTTTAGGTCCTTTTCAGAATACTTAAAACCATGTTAAATTTAAAAATATTATCTTTATTAGGAAATGTAGCATTGCTACTGCAATACTGCTGGCATGTACAAAAATAATAATGTATGAGAAAAAAATTATTCAGTCACCTTGCAGGACATGATTTTCAAGAACTGCCTTGAAACTATACTCATAGGGCCTTCCAATCTTGTAACTTGTTGACAATGTAGAATTTCCAAGAAATTACTTGGAAAAGGTAAAATGTGTGTTCAAATAGTCGTGTCAGTGGAGAAAGGTTCAAAAGTTAATGTTCTAGTACATGACCGACTATATGATTTTCCAAGGAGCATATTTTCAGAATTGACTATTTTTGAACTGCATAGAGTGCACACATAGATTATAAATGTGCTAGTGTTTATGATTCCATATAACATCATGATTACATATTGAATAATGGAATTAATCTGATGTTACATTTTTCTGTAAAAGCACTGTGGGTAAACAATGTCTGGAATCAATCGACCACTGTAAATTGGTCCACAATTCCCTGAACCGAGAGGGAAAAAATGTGATTAAAACCCACAACTAAAACAAGTTTCTGAAGTAGTACAGATAACGTCATGCTTACATGAGGTAGATAATTCTTTCCTCCATTCCTGCACATCAGCTAAAGATACACTTTCAAGTCTGGCAAATCAAATGCCAGGATCTAAATCAATGTGCTCTACACTTTGGAATCTATGAGACGTTTATGTACCTACCAAGTTTAGAGGGGGAAGTAAACTTTTTTAAAACTTTCAGACACATCAGAATGTAATACAAACTGAAGCAATGTGTTTTGTTTACATAACTGTATTTAAGTGGCAGAAATATTTTAAGACATCCACTTTAGTCGTCTGCTCCTTTCATCCTTTTTATTTTCTGAACTTTCAGGCTTTTCACCTAGACTCAAATTCTGACCTACCCCATTCTGGACTTATTTTAGAAATACCCTATTTTAACATGCCAGCTTAAAAATTGTTTTGCTTTCATCGTTCCAAATTATTTTTGAGCACAAGTCTGACTTCTACTGCAGAGCCGCAGATTTCCAAAAAATACACCTCCTTATTTCATTCTTTCAACCTCTGGGAAAAACCAAAACTGGAATTTAACTTGAATCTATCTTTCCATTTCTGGGGAAAATGTTTCCTTTGGCTGCTGAAATTAACGCAACCAGAGGTGTGCGGAAACAGGCAGCTGAGAGCATCCCTGACTTTTGAAGCTACACGCCTTCTTTTGGCTACCCACCCATACATCTTCATTTGATAACCGTTCAAAAAGTTTCTTTCTGCCAGGCGGGTTTGTAGCACTTTCTGGGAGCAGGCACAGCATGCAGGTGCACGCTCGCAAGAAAGCAGCAAGGGCTAAGGGACAGGAGGGTTGGGGAGGGGAGGCACAGGGCAAATCAAAACACAATCCCAACAGTGTTAACTGGCATTTTAGGCCGAACCTCCGGACTCTGAGGCTGGGGAGGAAGTAGCCAGGCGCTGGCCTCGGCTGCCTGGCACGACCCGCGCCCGTCCTACCTGCCTGGGGGAAATTCGGACGGCGGAAAGTCTCCCCGCCCCCAGCCGTCCCAGGCGTGGGGCCAGACAAGCGAGGGGGGCGGAAGGGGGGCGGAAGGGGGGCGGCAGCGGGGGTCCAAGATCCTGAGCCGGGGAGGGCTCCAGGTAGGCTGGCGGGAAGAGGAGGGCGCCGGAGTCTCCGGGCTCCCCACCACCGGTCCCCCCTTACCTTGGGCAATGGCAATGGACTCGAAGCGGTGCAGCTCTTTGAGCAGGCAGCTCCTCTCCGTGGAGTGCAGGCTGTAGATGAAGTCGCGCGCGCCCTGCGCCGTGTTCAGCGCCTCCATGGGCTCCTTCTTGGGGTGCGTGCCCAGCCGCCGGGGGCCGCCCGGGAAGCCTCCGGGGGACGCGAGCCCCAGCAGCCCCCGCCCGCAGCAGCACCAGGACGGCGGGCGGGGCGCGCCGGCGGCAGCGGCGGCGGCGGCGGCGGCAGCGGCCGGGCCCGGCCTCAGGCTGCGCGCGGTCCGGCTCCTCAGCAGCGGCAGCAGCCGAGACATGGCGAGCTGAGGAGCGGGAACCCCCGCGGCCGTCCGAGAGGGCGGTTTCTGGGGCGGCTGAGGGGAGAAGAAGGAGCTGGGCTCAGCTCGACCCCGCCCCGAGGTCCTCCTGCCAGGCAGCCGAGGCGCCGGGCACCATGCACTCCGCGGGCCCGAGCGGCTCTCGCCTCCTGTTCCGTCCCCCTTCCCTTCCAAAAGGCCCGCTGCGGCTCCGGCCCCTCCGATGGGAAAAACTTTCTCTGAGACGGCCGGGCCCGGACAGCGCCCGCAGAGGGCGGGCGGGCGGTGCGGGCGGTGCGGGCGGGCGCCTCCCGGCTAAGGTGGAGCGGCGCGGGCGGGCGGGGCGGGCGAGTGTGTGTCTCTGCCAGTCTGATCTTCAAGAGGGATGAGTCAGCCACGCGCCGCCCTCCTCCAGCGCCGCCCTCCTCTCCCGCCGGCTTTCTCACCCTCTAGCCTCCCCACGTCCCCACGCTGTAGGGTTCCCGAGCCCTCAAAGAAACCACGCTCCCGGGAAGCAGCAGCCGCCGCTACCCCTAGCGGCAGCAGAAGTGGGAACGGGGCGGGGCGAAGGGGGAAGGGGGGGGGGGGGGGGGGCGGTGGGTGTGAGCGGGGCTGCGCAGGCGCAGTCTGCAGGCGCTTGGGCCGCGCTCCTGCCTAGGGGAGGAGCGCGCACACGCGTCCCCTCCTGGCTGGTGCGTGAAGGTGGAAGGAGGTAGGGTGCGCCGCCCTGTGCTGGCGTTAAATCTACAGGTCGGGATAGGGAAAAAGAGCTCTGGACCCCTCGCCCGCCAGGGTAGTACAGCTGCCACCCGGCCCCCAACCTGGGGCCAAGCCCACATCTGGAGCTCGTCCTGAAAGGTGCGCCGGCATGCGGCCCTGCTCGGGCCAGGCGGAGAACTGCACTGCCGCCCCAACCCCGGCGGGGTCACGGCGCTCTGCTCCGGAACGAAGCGCCCCAGCTGCGCCCTTTGCCAAGTCAGCGCCCACCGCCGCTTCGGCCGAGCAGGCCGGCTCTGATGCACCCGCTCTGGGCGCCCCAAAGAGAGAGCGAGGCCAGTTCCACTCCTGCCCAAGGAGGGTCTGACACTGAACCCTTGACACGAGAACAGTCCTCCGCGTTCAGATTCCAGAAGCTGGCGTGCAAATTGTTAATGCTAGAGGCAGAGGCAAGAATGTCATAGACCTTTCCTAGCGGTTGCTTGTGAT
Organism: Papio anubis; assembly: GCF_008728515.1. Classification (NCBI taxonomy): domain Eukaryota; kingdom Metazoa; phylum Chordata; class Mammalia; order Primates; family Cercopithecidae; genus Papio; species Papio anubis. The sequence goes on from NC_044983.1 coordinate 119,726,538, forward strand.
TTTTTTGTCTCCGTGCTAAAGCGGGAAGAATTCTTTGATTGTCCACGATTTCCCCTGGTCCAAGTCCTAGGCATCTTTCAAGGCCCAGGTTAAAGGTCTCCTACTTCATTAAGCTGCCCGTAATCTATTCCTAAGGGAGGAGATCTCTGCTTTATCTGAACCTGTCTAATGACGCTTAGGCACCCTTAGAGAATAAATCCACTTAATAAATCTGCTCAAGCGTAATCAAGATCTAAATCCCATCCTTATCATAAACAGTGCTGCACTCAGCCCAGAAACTTGTATGTAGTAAATGTGCTACGTGTAAGTAGAATATGAAGCTGAATAATGGAGGATTGTTACCACTAAAGCCTCCTACTTCTCTACCTCTGGTTCTCAAAGTGTGTCCCTGAGCTTCTTAGACATGAGAAATAGTGGACCCCACTTCACACCTCCTGAATCAGAACGTAGGCATTGGACCCAGTCGTGGGTTTTTACAAGCCCTCCAGTTAATAACACACGAAAGCTTGAGAACCACTGATGTCACTTAAACATGGAAAGCAATCGCTTCTTTTTTAAAATTCCAAGGTGATGCCTCTGTGATGTAATAACAATAATTAAGAATACTCTCTGTGGAAATGAAAGCTTTTTGAGTGCAGAAAGTATATCTTCTTTGTCTTTGAAATCCCCTTCGTTCCCCAGTGTGCACTGGAATCCTCTGCAGACTTATTTCAGTCTCAGGCTCATGGGAGAAAGCCCCCATCCGCCACAATTTCCCTACCCTCAAGATATTCTGATTCACTGGGGCGGGGCCTGGGAAGCGAGGTTTGTAGGAAGCTCTTCAGTAAGAACCCATTCCCAACCACCTCCAGAATAGCAGTTTAGTGTGTAGACTCCGGAGACAGACTGTGGAAAGTTTGATCCCTGGATCAACCATCTCCTAGCTATGTGTTAGTATTACATTGTTACAGTAGTGATCCCCAATGAATTACACCTTCTGTTATCCACTCCGTTGTGTAGTCCACCTCTACATTGACTGTGGGCTTGGCTATTTGACTTGTTTTGGTCAATAAATAGGAGGACATCATGAACCTGATATGACACGTTTGCTCATTGGGGGTTGTTGTAATGCTTTTGTTATATTATTATAGAATATTTAATTCTATTATAAAACAAGAGAAACTAAAATGTAGAAGCAAGTCACTTATGAGAAATGTTACACATAGAATGAATGGATATGTGTTGAACGTAGATAAAAAGGGTGAAACAAATGAAAATGCTGCTTTAGATAGAGGCAGAAAGACAAAGTGGACTTTTAAGTATTAATAAGGTACAGACCATACTACCTTCAGATTGACAGCCATGTCATCCCTAAATTGCACACCTACTGGTAACACCCATTGTGGCGCTATTATGGCCTCATGTAATCTCTGCCCAAGAAAAGCAGATAAACCCCTAGCTACAAAGCCAACTAATGCCAGTTACCATTATAACCAGACACACTTGCCCCTCAGCTCTCTAACAGAACAGTGTATGTCGAACCCAGGCTCCTTCAGTCTGCTGAGTCACCTTACTTACTCTCCAATCTGGTCCTTGTAACCACACTATGTGCTGAGAAGACCGGATGGTGGAGAGGGATAAGACATGAGAACAATGCATAAAACAGAATTTAGGTGCTGTGGTCCTTCAGCCTATCCTAAGCTTATTAATCTGCCCTCTTTCCCCTTGCTTCTCACTCTGTTTTATGTTGGTTGGTAAACTCTTCTGGTTATTACTGCTGCTCTTTGGGTAAACACATTTATGCCAAAACTTAGTAGTTTAAGTAGCCAATTTATTTTGCTGTTAATTTTGAGGCTCAGAAATTTGGGAAGAACTTAATTGGACAGTTATTTTATTGGAGTCGTTTATGTAGTTATCAATCAGATTTCAACACAACTGCTGTCATTTGAAAGTTCAGCTGGGCTTAATAGCTAAGATGGCTCACTCACATGGCTGGCTGCTAGCTCAAATGGGGCTGAGAAGCAGAGCACCTTCACACAGCCACTCCAGCTTGGTGAACTTCTCATCAGGCAGCTGGCTTTCCCAGAGTGAATGTCTGAAAAGAACCAGGCTTGTGGCCTTTTCTGACCTATCCTTGGAAGTCACAGTATCACTTCCACTGTATTCTGCTGGCTACAGGCCAACCCCTAGGGCCAGCCCACATTCAAGGGAAGGGATATAGACCCCACATCTTAATAGGAGTAATGTCAAAACATTTGAGGATATGTTTTAGAACCACCAGATAAACAATGTGATTTAAGCTTCTTAATTTGGCCTATAAGCCTATCTGTTTCGTGACTTGTAGGTATATACATGGAGGCTGCCATTGCATCAAGGTAATTTTCCACATGGGAAAATCGCCTCGAAGACATTTACCTTTTGGAATCCAGCTGCTGCGTAAAGAAGTCTGACATATCCTGCTGGAAAGACCAAATGGAGGAGGAGGCCCCAGCCAACAGCCCCAGCTAACTGCCAGACATGCATGACACCGTCTTGGACCATCCAGGCTCAATTGAGCCCCAGATGGCAGCACTGGGGTCGAAAGCACTAGCTGTAGACCCAGACTGCCTGGATTTGAGTCTTTATACTGTCATTTATTAGGTGTGTAACCTTGAGCTGATCAACCTTTCTGTGGTTGCCCATCTGTTGAATGGGAATAAGAACATGTTCAGTTTGCTCACCTGTTAAATAGAGATAAGGACATCTGCTTTGTAATGTTATAGTGAAACCAAATTAATACATATAAAGTATTTCAAACAGCACCTGATACATGACAAGCATGCAATAAATACTAGCTATTATCTAAATGCCCATAGACCTCTCAAATCTCTAGGATTATGTCTTTGGACCCTCATTTGAGAAATGCCCACCTAGCTATCTGTCATTTAATACATAGATGTGTATTAACTGGATCCCCTAACCACTTCCTTTTCTGAACAGCTGAATATCCTAAATATGAATGAATGAAGGAGCTAGGGAGGGAGATGATTTGGGGATCATTTATGGGGCTGTGGAGAGGTATAGGATAGAGCAGGTCTAGATGCAGGTGGCAAAGGGGAGGTTCCGAGGAAATATTATGGTGCTGAAGAGGAGATGCTAGCTGGCTGGAGGGGGTTACGGAAATGGAAGACAGAAGGAAGGAAGGCCCAGAAGGCAAACTTGGTCTGGCTTCAGCCCAGCCTGTTCTTCGCTTTTAAAGAGGACAGCCATCATACCTCAGTTAATAATCACAGTTTCCTCCTCATGAAAAATTGCTGCTGAATCATCAGTTCATGGCAAGCTGCATCATATAAATACACTCCGGAGCTCCTGGCTCCTCTGTTGCTGGCAGGACACACAGCTGTTTGCTGCCTGCCATTGATGAAACTTTATACACTCAGCTATTCTGCTTTAAAATTCTTGAAATTGTTGCTGTACCTGGTGGAACCTTTAACCATTTCTTCTGCCCATATTTTTGCAATTTCCTCGTTGCACTTCACGTCCATCAAGTTCCTGCCTTAGTTTCCTGACCCCTGGGAGGCCCCTGCACCACCATAGTGGTGGTGAATAAATTGTTTCTTCACAATGGAAACCACAAAGTCTTATTAGAAAAATTAAAGAAGACTGAAGTAAGTGGAGGGAAATACCAATTCAAGATTGAAAACCTCAGTAGTATAAGATGTCAATTCTCCCTAAATGCATTTGTCAGGGTTCTCCAGAGAAACACAACCAATAGGATATAGAAATGTATACAGAAAGAGATTAATCATGAGGAGTCGGCTGGTATGGTTATAGAGGCTGAGAAGTTTCATTATCTGCTGTCTGCAAGCTGAAGGCCCAGGAAAGCTGGTGGTATAATTTAGTCCAAGTCTGATAGCCTGAGAACCAGGGGGTCACAAGTGTAAGTCCCAGTCCAAGTCTGAAGGCCTGAGAACCAGGAGCACCAATGTCCAAGGGCTGGAGGAGACAGATGCCTCGGCTCAGGCAGAGATAGTATTTTTACCCTTCTTCTGCCTTTTTCTTCTATTTCAGCCTCTGTGTATTAGATGATGCCCACCCACATTGGTGAATGTGATCTTCTTTACTCAGCCTACCCGTTCAGATGCTGATCTCCTCCAGAAATACCCTTGCCAACATACCCAGAAAGAATATTTTACGAGTTACCTGGGCATCCCTTGACCCAGTCAAGTTAACACATAAAATTAATCATCACACCAAATTAATCTATGAATTCAGTGTGATCCCAATCAAAATCCCAGCTGGGTTTGTGTGTCTATATGTGTGTGTATGGAAATTGTCAAACTGATATGAAAATTCACATTGAAATACAAATAGATATAGCATACCAGAAAGAGGATTGATCCCCTGAGCTCAAATCCAAACAACTACTAGCTGTATCAATTTGGACATGTTGCTTATCACGCTAAGCCTTTGTTTTTTGGTTTTGGTTTTGTTTTGATTTTTATGAAAATCTACCTCACAGAATCATGCAGGTAAAATGAGAAAATGTATGTTTTAAAAAAGAAAGACAAGGGCCGGGCGCGGTGGCTCACGCCTGTAATCCCAGCACTTTGGAAGGCCAAGGCGGGCGGATCACAAGGTCAGGAGATCGAGACCACGGTGAAACCCCGTCTCTACTAAAAATGCAAAAAATTAGCCGGGCGCTGTGGCGGGTGCCTGTAGTCCCAGCTACTCGGGAGGCTGAGGCAGGAGAATGGCGTGAACCCGGGAGGTGGAGCTTACAGTGAGCCAAGATCGCGCCACTGCACTCCAGCCTGGGGGACAGAGCAAGACTCCATCTCAAAAAAAGAAAGAAAAAAGAAACACAGTACCTAACATGTAGTAGATGTTCAACAGATGACAGGTAGTATTAAAAAGCCTCAAGATTTAAAAACTAGTGTTAGCAGTAGACCGTATACCTAGAAGTGTCAGAGACTAATTCAACTTTAAAGCTAAAAGAAAGAGAACACAACTAGGATCTCTGTTTTCTCAACTTTCCTTCACTCAACAACCCGTTGCATTCTAGCTGTCCAGGTTTCAAAGGAAGAAGTTTGGATGTGTAAATTTGGGAGTCATCAACATCCAGGTATCACTTAAAGCTATAAGCTGATCAGGTTGCAATTGGGGTAGAGATAGAGATGAACAGAGAGTCTGGTCCTGACTCTGGGACTCCTCATGGATGAGAGCTTGTAAGAGGCACAGGAGGCAACAAGGTAGTAGGAAAACTGGAGAATGGTGAGGTTTATGGCCTGAAATGATGTTCACCTAATGTAAGATTGGTCATTTTTGTTGTTGGAAACTTGGGTGATTTTTGTAACTTTCTCCTTTGCATTTGTCTTTCTTGCTTGAATTGTTTATGATAAGCATATACAATTTAAACAAAAACAAAGTAACTATGGAATTCTTTTGGTATAAAATACCTGAGAAATCCTAAATAAATCTCAAACAGACAATCTCCTCTTTTGAGTCCTTTGTACTACTCTACACCATTCTTTCAATACAGCTTTTCATCATCACCACTGGGGCACTTCATTTCTAAAGATTTAATCTAGACTGGGTGTGGTGGCTCACGCCTGTAATCCCAACACTTTGGAAGGCCGAGGCGGGTGGATCGCTTAAGGTCAGGATTTCGAGACGAGCCTGACCAGCATAGTGAAACCCCTCTACTAAAATACAAAAATTAGCTGGGCATGGTGGCAGATGCCTGTAATCCCAGCTACTTGGGAGGCTGAGGCAAGAGAATTGCTTGAGCCCGGGAGGCAAAGGTTGCAGTGAGCCAAGATCATGCCACTGCACTCCAGCCTGGGCAACAGAGTGAGACTGCGTGAAAAAAAAAAAAAAAAGATTTAATCTACATGCTAAAAAATGTCAAGCACAGGGCAAGACATATTATTTCATAAAAACAGGATGAAAAATATAAGAAAGGGGCTGTCAATTGGAAACTCAAAACTTCTGTGCTTTATTTCATACTCTATGAGGCTCATGTTTATCTACCTATAATATCACATTTATATGCAACACGTACAATAACGCACCTATATGCAACAAGTCTTTGTTCCACACCCAACATAAAAAGTGCGTATGTGCACAAATACACAGAGAGACACACACACACATACATACACATGCGCATACAGGCACAAACACACAAACAACTACCTGACTCTTTGAGGCAATATTTTGTAACTTTTTCCCCTTCCATGCTGACGTTTGCCTTTGAGGTTGGGGAAGGGTTTTTGATTAAAGTAAATATAAGCAAGGCTATAAAACGCCCTCTCTTCAAACTTTAAAGTCAAATTCTTAGCGAGGCTTTGAAATATTTAGATGCTGCAATAACTATTTTTTTAATTTTTAATTTTTGTGGGTACATAGCAGGTGCATATATTTATGGGATACACGAGATGTTTTGAAACAGGCGTGCCATGCATAATTATCACGTCATGGAAAATGGGGTGTGAGTCCCTTCAAGCATTTATCCTTTGTGTTATAAATGATCTGATTATACTCTTTTATTTATTTTTAAATGTACAATTAAATTATTATTGGCTATAGTCACTCTGTTTTGTTATCAAATATTAGGTCTTGTTCATTCTTTTGAACTATTTTTTTGTACCCATTAACCATCACTGCCTCCCCTACACACAACCACACTAGACCCCTTTCCAGTGTCTGGTAACCATCCTTCTACTCTCTATGTCTATGATTTCAGTTGTTTGATTTTTAGATCCCACAAATAAGTGAGAACGTGCAATGATTGTCTTTTTGTGCCTGGTTATTCTCACATTATGTTAATAACATAATGACCTCTAGTTCCATTATTGCAAATGACATGATCTCATTCTTTTTTATGGCTGAATAGTACTCCATTGTGTATAAGTACCACATTTTCTTTATCCATTCATCTATTGATGGACACATAGGTTGCTTCCAAATCTTGGCTATTGTGAATAATGCTGCAATACACATGGGAATGCAGATATCTTTTCGATATACTGATTTCCTTTCTTTTGCTTATATACCCAGCAGTGGGATTGCTGGATCATATGGTAGCTCTATTTTTAGTTTCTTGAGAAACCTCTAAATTTTTCTTCATAGTGGTTGTACTAATTTCCATTCCCACCAACAGTATACAAGGGTTCCCTTTTCTCCATACCCTTGCCAGCACTTGTTATTGCCTGTCTTTTGGATATAAGCCATTTTAACTAGAACAAGATGGTATCTCACTGTACTTTTGATTTGCAATTCTCTGATGATCAATGATGTTGAATCTTTTCATATGCCTGTTTGCCATTTGTAGGTCTCCTTTTGAGAAATGTTGCAAGAACTATTTTTGAAAAATGGCTCCATCTTTTGAGCCCAGCAGAAAGGTCAATGTTTGAAAGATGTTCAATGTTCCTGTTTGTGTTGAAGGGAAAATAAGGTGTCGATACAGATATGCTGAACACCTTTTCCAAGATACCTATCAAATCATCTTCTAAAACATATCTCAATTCAACACATTGACACCCACTCTGTACTAGCTATCACGCTAGGTACTAGGAGCATACAAATAGAAAGATACTTTGTTTAAAGCCAAATTATCTGTTTAAGGTCTACTATTTTAAATGTTATGGATTATTGCTTTTCAATAGTGTCCAATTCTCAGGATCCAAGGGAACTGTTCTTCCTTGACCCCTTGAAGTTAGAGGTGATCTTGTGGCTTACTTTGGACAACGAATAGAGACCTGACATATTTCATTTCTGAATGTCTGTGCTCAACTATGCAGCTCTCTCATCTCCTACCATGGTGAGATTCGCAACCTGTGCCGAAATTGATGTTCCATGAAATTGTTGAGACTTGGAATAGTGAGCCAATATATGACAGCTTTCCTGGGGATTTTCCTCAACCCACAGCAGACTTCTCATGTCAGAGAAATAAACTCTTGTGTGTTGTCAGTGTGATTTGGGGATTGGTTCTTACTACATCAAAACCTCACATATGCCTGGCATGGTGGCTCACACCTGTAATCCTAGCACTTTGGGAGGCCAAGGAAGGTGGATCACCTGAGGTCAGGAGTTCGAGACCAGCCTGGCCAACAAGGTGAAACCCTATCTCTACTAAAAATACAAATAAATAAATAAATAAATAAATAAATAAATAAATAAATAAAATACAAAACAAAACAAAACAAAACAAACAAACAAAAAAACCCTCACATATGAGGCTGGGCACGGTGGCTCCCACCTGTAATCCTAACACTTTGGGAGGCCAAGGCAGGCGGACTGCCTGAGCTCAGGAGTTCGGGACCAGCCTGGGCAACATGGTGAAACCCTGTCTCTACTAAAAATACAAAAAAAATTAGCCCGGTGTGATGGTATGCATCTATAATTGCAGCTACTTGGGAGGGTGAGACATGAGTATTGCTTGAACCCAAGAGGCAGAGGTTGCAGTGAGCCAAGATCATGTCACTGCACTCCAGCCTGGGTGACAGAGCAAGACTCCATCTCGAAAACAAGACAAAACAAAACTTCACATATGTGATGCAGCTCTTCCTTGGCTCTGTTTGTTGTTTTTATAAAGTTGAATGCCTTCCTCTATTACTGCTATTTCCTTTACCTAAAAGGAGGACCTATTTTGGCACTAGGACGTTTGTTTGACCTGATTAGGATATAGAGAGACAGGGTCCTGTTTTCCTCTATCCGGTTTCTGACCTTTATGTGAGTCTGGAGCCACAGACATAGATTTTCGAGTCAACATTATTAAGGAAGTGATTAAATCCAAGCAAGTGGATGTTATTGTCTATGGCAAATGTGTAAATGAAAACATAAAAGGACTTAGGACAGAGACCTGGGGAACAACAACAGTTAAGGGATACAGAGTGGAAGAAGAAAGAACCTAGGAAAGAAATGAGATGATACCTTAAGAGAAAAAAAAATACTGTGGCCACAGAAGCCAAAGGATAATAACATTTCTAGAATGAGTAGTCTAGAGTTACAAAGACAGCAGCAGAATCAAGTAAATTGAGGACAGAAGTGCTCATTAGAAATGGTGGATTGAACATATGTAATTATGAGCATGCTGTTGGAAAATCACACTAAAAGGAATGTAAATGGGTTTTTAAAAGACAGCCTCACAAGCCCAGAGTTAACGAGAGAAGAGATGACAATAATACATTAATATAAGATGGAAAGCAGATGAAAGAGTGGTCATTAACCTAATGGACCAGAGTATGGTGAAAATTAAGCTGGAATGGAACAACTTAGAAGAAGGTTAATTCAAGCAAAGCCTCAAAAGACTGCAGGAATTGGAGGCACCAGGTACTTCTGAAAGTAGAGATACAATTGACCTAAAAACAAAAGAACTACGTTGAGCATGATGACACATGCCTGTAGTCCCCAACTGCTCAGGAAGCTGAAGAGGGAGGATCACTTGAGCGCAAGAATTTGAAATTTTGAGCCCAGCGTGGGCAACGCACTAGAGACTACTCTTAAAAAAAGGAAAAAAAAAAAAAAAAAAGAATTAGTTGAAGATATCTAAAAGGAACAGTTGTAAGCCCAGATCCCTCCCCCATCCATGCCTCTTCCTCACATCCCGGAAGTCTAGATGTTTACTAGTAGGGAGACATCATTGGGCTTAGAGTACCAACACATCTAGGAGAGAGGTGGCATACCAAAAGCAAGAAGCTAAGGCCACACTTCCTCATGGATCCCTTGTCAGTCTTCTGGTCTGCTTCAAGAACACTGGTAGCCATGCTTTTAAAGGACTCCATTCTGAGCACCCAGTAAGAGCTCAGCCAGACTACCCTACGGTGAAACCCACCAATGAACCAGCCCTGACAATCATAGTGTGTCCAAATAGCTTTTGGCTGTCTCAGGTTTTTTGTTTGCTTGTTTTTTGTTTTTTTGATACAGGGCTTCACTCTTGTCGCCCAGGCTGGAGTGCAATGGTGCACTCCACTGCAACCTCCGCCTCCCAGGTTCAAGCGATTCTCCTGCCTCAGCCTCCAAAGTAGCTGGGATTACTGGCCACCACGCCCAGCTAATTTTTGTATTTTTAGTAGAGACAGGGTTTCGCCATGCCAGTCAGGCTGGTCTCAAACTCCTGACCTCAGGTGATCTGCCTGCCTCAGCCTCCCAAAGTACAGGGATTGCAGGCATGAACCACCGCACCAGGTCGGCTGTCACAGTCTTGAATATGAAATATGAGCCAAAAGCCTAAAATCATTAAGCAATTGAAGAAAGCCTTAAAAATGGAAAGGCAGAACCAAAATAGTATTGTTTTGAAAAAAAACCCTGAGGACACAGGGAGCAAAATAAAACTTTTGAAAATGCATAACATAGAATAACATTTAACATTTAAATAAGCCTGAATGTTAATCTTTGCAAAATAAGAAGAGAAACTGAATCTGTGAAATACTGAATCTGTGGAAAAACAGGAATCTATAAAAGCAGGAACATCTAGAAAATGAAAAAGATTTTTTGAAAATTAGAAATATGAGGCTGGGCATGGTGGCTCACTTCTATAATCCCAGCACTTTGGGAGGCTGAGGTGGGTGGATCACCTGAGGCCAAGAGTTCAAAACCAGCCTGGCCAGTATGGCGAAACCCCATCTCTACTAAAAGTACAAAAATTACCCAGGCGTGGTGGCACAGGCCTGTAATCCCAGCTACTGTGAGACTGAGGCAGGAGAATGGCTTGAAACCAGGAGGTGGAGGTTTCAGTGAGCCCAGATCATGCCACTGCACTCTAACCTGGGTGACAGAGCAAGACTCCATCTAAGGAAAAAATATATATATATATATGAGAGTTTGGCCGGGTACGGTACCTCTTCCTGTAATCCCATCACCTTGGAAGGTCAAGTCAGGAGGATCACTTGCGCCAAGGAGTTTGAGACCAGCCTGAGCAACACAGGAGACCCTGTCTCTTAAAAAAAATTTAAAAACCAATTAGCCAGGCCTGGTAATGGGCACCTATGGTCCCAGCTACTTGGGAGGCTGAGGTGGGAGGATCACTTGGGTCTGCGAGGTGGAGGCTACAGTAAGCCGTGATTGCTGTACTGCACTCCAACCTGGGTGACAGAACAAGACCGTCTTTCAAAAATGAAATTAAATAAATAAAAATATGACAGTTGAAATAAAAAATGTAGAAAAAGGATTCAGATAACATTGAGAAAAAATGCTTTAAAAGTAGATAATACAAAACATAGAAAATAGAAAATAAATGACGAAATCAGAGAATTAGGTCAGGAAGTACAAGATAGCTAAAGAAGGTATAACAGTTTTGAAAATGTAAGGGAGAAAACTGTCAAAGAAATGTTTGAAGGAAGGTTCCCCAAAGTGGAGGTCATTTGTTCTTGTGCAGTGCGCAGTCCTATGTAAACCTACCCCCAAAGTCTGAGGAAGGTGAGAGGCCAAAGAAAGAGGCTGACCAACCTAGTTTCTTACAAAGAAATCATTTAATAGAGATTTACAAACAGAAGCCATGTCTGTGTCTCAGGCAACTGCAAGATAAGATGGTGGATCCACATACCATTAACCCCAAGACCCAGGGCTTATGTATCATAGGGGAGAGGTTGTTCAGAAAGGATGTTTAGAACAACTGAAGTGTGATAACATCAAGGTTGTTTGACCTAGGGGCAGGATTTATAGTAAGTACCTGCTCTTACACTAGGACAACAGATAAGTTGGAAATCCCAGATGGCTTCCTGGAATAGGGGTTAATTAGAGGCCAACATGGTGGATTAACTTCCAAGATGGAGTTTCTTTAGCCTCCACAGTTCCCAGATTGAGAAGGTCTGCTATGAGCTCAGAAAACTAGATGAAAAAAAAACCCCACCCTAAGGCATGTCATCATGACATTTCAGATTACTAGGGACAAAGAGAAGATACTAAGTGTCTAGCAGCAAAGTCAATGGTGGAGGGCAGATAACTATCAAGGAAGGTTCAAGTAAGAAGGATCCCCTTTTAGAATGGTTTTGGACATCTCAACAGCAATGCTAGAAGCCAGAACACAATGGAACTTATTTCCAATCTAGAATTCTATATCCAGCAATCTAGTGTGAGAGCTGATTACAACTTCTTCACATGTCACTCAAAATACTCATATCTCATGCTTCATATCAAGAAGAACCTGGAAGATGTGCTCTATTAAATTGAAGGAATAAACCAAGAGATCCAGGAAACGAGATCTAAGACAGTAGTGAGGAAAAAAGAATGGATGACAAAGGGAAATTATAGGGGAACAAGCCGAGGAAGCAACCAGTCTGTGGGACCAAGGCAAGGGAAAGTTTTGGAAGGTGTGCCTCTAACAAAGAGATAATCAGTTTATCTGATATATTTGAAAATATTGAGTGGAGAGTTACACTCTATGGGAGTTTGGAGATTAATTAGTAACAGGTTCCTAGAAAACTTGCCAAACAAAAACTGAGACAGTTTTTAACTCTACTAATAAGAATTCCATTAGAGAAGAAATACAATGAATTAAAAGGTGACAAGCAGTATTTACAGTACCATAATAACACAGAATATTGATTTAACCTAAAATTATGATATATCTAAACTGAGCAGACTGGGGAGAGGAAGTATTAGCCTGCTCAGTCTGCTATAATAAAATACCATGTTGGTGGCTTAAGCAACAGAAAGTTACTAACTTTCTGAGTTCTGGAGGCTGTAATGTCCAAGATCAAGGTGCTGTCAAGGTAGGTTTTATTCTGACACCTCTTCTCTTAGCTTATAGGCAGCCATCATCTCTCCAGGTACTCAAATGGCCTTTTTTTGTGTGTGCATGTAAACGGGGGAAGTGGTGAGGAGCAAGCAAGTTCTCTGTTATCTCTTCTTTTTGCTGTAGCAAATGACTTAATCTTTAATGGTATATTCCATAAACAACCCCAAAACTATATGGATTAAAATACAACATTACTTTTTATCACACTACAAGACAAACACCATACATTGTAAGTTACAACTGATAGTAAGATGGTTCCTAAATTAAGTGATATGAAACTGTGAAAAAAAAAAATCATGCAAGAATTTATCAAATACCCAAAGTCACTTTACTTTTTTATATCTTCTGGATTTCTGTTTCCAGTGAGCTTGTGGATTCTGTGAGTATAGATCATGATTTACGCTTCTACAAACATCATGGGGCCTATCTGTTTAAAACATTATATGTATTTATTTTTTCCTTTCAATAGCTTTTGGTACACATGGTTATTTGTTACATGGATAAATGGTATAGTGGTGAAGTAAGGGCTTTTAGTTTACCTGCCACCTGCATAGTATACATGGCACCCTGTAAGTATTGTTTTATTCCTAACCTCCCTCCCATGCTCCCCACTTCTGAGTCTTCAATGTCCACTATGCCTGTCCGTATGCTTTCGTGTATGCACAGCATAGCTCCCACTTATAAGTGAGAACATACAGTATTTGACTTTCCATTCCTGCATTACTTCACTTAAAATAATGGCCTCCAGCTCTATCCAAGTTGCTGCAAAAGACATTATTTCATTCTTTTACAGGGCATATATATGTATGCTACATTTTCTTTATCCACTCATAATCACTTAATGGGTACTTAGGCTGATTCCACACCTTTGCAAATGTGAACTGTGCTTTGATAAACATACACATGCAAGTGTCTTTTGCATATGATGACTTCTTTTCCCTTGGGTAGATAACCAGTAGGGGGATTGTTGAATCAAATGGTAGGTCTACTTTTAGTTATTTAAGAAATCTCCGCCTAGGCGTGGAGATTTCTTAATCATGAGATTACAGGCTCATGCCTGTAATCCCAGCACTTTGGGAAGCCAAGGTGAGCAGATCATGAGGTCAGGAGTTTGAGACCCACCTGGCCAATATAGTGAAACCCCGTGTCTACTAAAAATATATATATATATATGAAAATTAGCCAGGCATGGTGACACGTGCCTGTACTCCCAGCTAGTTGGGAGGCTGAGGCAGGAGAATCACTTGAACCTGGGAGGTGGAGGTTGCAGTGAGCCAAGATCATGCCACTGCACTCCAGCTTGGGCAACCGAGTGAGATTTCGTTTCAAAAAAAAAAAAAAAAAAAAGGATAGGAATCTCCATACTGTTTTCCACAGAGGCTGTACTGATTTACATTCCCATCAATAGAATACAAGCATTCCCTTTTTACCATATCTGCACCAATATCTATAGTTTTTGAACCTTTTAATAATGGCAATTCTGGCTGGGGTAGGGTGGTATCTCATTGTGGTTTTAATTTGCATTTCCTTGATAATTAGTGATTATGAGCGTTTTTCTCATATGTTTCTTGGCCATTTTCATATCTTCTTTTGAGAGATGTCTATTCGTGTCATTTGCCTGCTTTCTGATGAGATGATTTGTTTTTTTCTTGCTGATTTGTTTGAGTTCCTTGTAGAGTCTGAATATTAGTCCTGTGTCAGATGCACAGTTTGCAGATATTTTCTTCCATTCTTTGGGTTATATGTTTACCCTGATGATTATTTCTTCCATTGTTCAGAAGCTTTTTAGTTTCACCAAGTCCCATTTACTTTTGTTTTGTTGCATTTGCTTTTGGGGTCTTAGTCATAAATTTTTTGCCTAGGCCAATGTCTAGAAGAGTTCTCCCTATATTTTCTTCTAGAATTTTTACAGTTTCAGGTCTTAGATTTAAGTATTTAATCCATCCTGAGTTGATTTTTGTATATGGTGAGATATAGGGATCCAGTTTCATTCTTCTACATGAGGCTATCCATTTTCCCAGCACCATTTGTTGAATAGGATGTCCTTTCCTCAACGTAGGTTTTTGTGTGCTTCTCAAAGACCAGTCGTTTGTTAAGTATTTGGCTTTATTAATTGGTTCTCTACTCTGTTCCATTGGTCTGTGTATCGACTTTTATACCAATACCATGCTGTTTTGGTTACTATAGCCTTTTGGTATAATTTGAAGTTGGGTAATGTGCTTGCTGCCTCCATATTTATTCTTTTTGCTTAGGATTGTTTTGGTTATTCAAGCTCTTTATTGGTTCCATATGCATTTTAGGATTGTTTTTTCTAATTCTGAGAAAAATGGTGAATCTTCAGGGTTTTCTAGATACACGATCACATCATTAGCAGTGGTAGTTTGACATCCTCTTTTCCAATTTGGTTGCCCTTTATTTATTTCTCTTGCCTGATTGCTGTGGCTAGGACTTCCAGTACTGTGTTGAGTAGAAGTGGTGAAAGTGGGCGTCCTTGTCATGTTCCGGTTCTCAGGAGGAATGCTTTGAACTTTTCTCCATTCAGTACAATGTTGCCTGTGAGTCTGTCATAGATGGCTTTTATTATTTTGATGTACGTTCCTTCTATGGTTAGTTTGTTGAGGGTTTTTATTATAAAGCAATGCTGGATTTTATCAAATGCTTTTTCTGCATCTATTGAGGTGATCATGTGGTTTTTGTTTTAATTCTGTTTACGTGATGTATCACATCTATTTACTTGCATATGTTAAATTATCCCTGGATCCTAGGGTGAAACTCATTTGATCGTGGTGTATCATCCTTTTGATGTGCTGTTGGAGGCAGTTTGCTAGCATTTTGTTGAACATTTTTGCATCTGTTTGCATTAGGGATATTGGTCTTTAGTTTTCCTTTTTTGTTATGTCCTTTCTTCATTTTGGGATTATGGTGACATTGGCTTCATGAATGAGTTAGGAAAGATTCCTTCTTTCTTGATTTTTTGGAATAGGTTCAGCAGAATTAGTACCAACTCTTGTTTGAATGTCTGGTAGAATTCAGCTGTGAATTCATCTGGCCCCAGGCTTTTTTGTTGTTTTTGGCAATTTTTTATTATTGATCAATCATATCGCTTATTATTTTTCTGTTCAATATTCCTATTTATTCCTGATTCAATCTAGGAGGGTTATATGTTTCCATGAATGTATCCATTTCCTCTAGAATTTCTAGTTTGTGTGCATAGAGGTGTTCATAGTAATCTCAAATTATCTTTTATATATCTGTGGTGTTGGTGATAATGTCTCCAATTTTATTTCTAATTTAGCTTACTTAAATCCTCTCTTCTTGTTTAATCCAGCTAATGGTCTATTGATTTCATTCATATTTTCAAATAATCAACTTTTTGTTTCATTGATCTTTTGTATTTTTGTTTCAATTTCATTTAGTTTTACTTTGATGTTTGCTACTTATTTTCTTCTGCTAGCTTTGAGTTTGGTTTTTTTGGGGGGGTTCATAATAAAGTTTTCTTTTGTTTTTATTTATTATTATACTTTAAGTTCTAGGGTACATGTGCACACGTGCAGGTTTGTTACATATGTATACATGTGCCATGTTGGTGTGCTGTACCCATTAACTCGTCATTTACATTAGGTATATCTCCTAATGCTACCCCTTCCCACTCCCCCGACCACACAACAGGCCCCAGTGTATGATGTTCCCCATCCTGTGTCCAAGGGTTCTCATTGTTCAATTCCCACCTATGAGTGAGAACATGCAGTGTTTGCTTTTCTGTCCTCGCGATAGTTTGCTCAGAATGATGGTTTCTAGCTTCATCCATGTCCCCACAAAGGACATGAACTCATCCCTTTTTATGGCTGCATAGTATCCCATGGTGTATATGTGCCACATTCTCTTAATCCAGTCTATCATTGATGGGCATTTGGGTTGGTTCCAACTCTTTGTTATTGTGAATAGTGCTGCAATAAACATATGTGTGCATGTGTCTTTATAGCAGCATGATTTATAATCCTTTGGGTATATACTCAGTAATAGGATGACTGGGTCAAATGGTAGTTCTAGTTCTAGATCCTTGAGGAATCACCACACTGTCTTCCACAATGGTTGAACTAGTTTACAGTCCACCAACAGTGTAAAAGTGTTCCTATTTCTCCACATCCTCTCCAGCATTTGTTGTTTCCTGACTTTTTAATGATTGCCATTCTAACTGATGTGAGATGGTATCTCATTGTGGTTTTGATTTCCATTTCTCTAATGGTCAGTGATGATGAGCATTTTTTCATGTGTCTGTTGGCTGCAAAAATGTCTTCCTTTGAGAAGTGTCTGTTTATATCCTTTGCCCACTTGTTGATGGGGTTGTTTGGTTTTTTTCTTGTAAATTTGTTTAAGTTATTTGTAGATTCTGGATATTAGCCCTTTGTCAGATGGGTAGATTGCAAAAATTTTCTCCCATTATGTAGGTGGCCTATTCACTCTGATGGTAGTAGTTTCTTTTGCCGTGCAGAAGCTCTTTAGTTTAATTAGATCCCATTTGTCAATTTTGGCTTTTGTTGCCATTGCTTTTGGTGTTTTAGACATGAAGTCCTTACCCATGCCTATGTCCTGAATGGTATTGCCTAGGTGTTCTAGGGTTTTTATGGTTTTAGGTCTAACATTTAAATCTTTAATCCATCTTGAATTAATTTTTGTATAAGGTGTAAGGAAGGGATCCAGTTTCAGCTTTCTACATATGGCTAGCCAGTTTTCCCAGCACCATTTATTAAATAGGGAATCCTTTCCCCATTTCTTGTTTTTGTCAGGTTTGTCAAAGATCAGATGATTGTAGATATGTAGCATTATTTCTGAGGACTCTGTTCTGTTCCATTAGTCTATATCTCTGCTTTGGTACCACTACCATGCTGTTTTGGTTACTGTAGCCTTGTAGTATAGTTTGAAGTCAGGTAGCATGATGCCTCCAGCTTTGTTCTTTTGGCTTAGGATTGTCTTGGCAATGCAACCTCTTTTTTGGTTCCATATGAACTTTAAAGTAGTTTTTTCCAATTCCATGAAGAAAGTCATTGGTGGCTTGATGGGGTGGCATTGAATCTATAAAATACCATGGGAAGTATGGCCCTTTTCATGATATTGATTCTTCCTATCCATGAGCGTGGAATGTTCTTTCATTTGTTTGTGTCCTCTTTTATTTCGTTGAGCAGTGGTTTGTAGTTGTCCTTGAAGAAGTCCTTCACATCCCTTGTAAGTTGGATTCCTAGGTATTTTATTCTCTTTGAAGCAATTGTGAATGGGAGTTCACTCATGATTTGGCTCTCTGTTTGTCTGTTATTGGTGTAGAGGAATACTTGTGATTTTTGCACATTGATTTTGTATCCTGAGACTTTGTTGGAGTTGCTTATCAGCTTAAGGAGATTTTGTGCTGAGACAATGGGGTTTTCTAAATATACAATCATATCATCTGCAAACAGGGACAATTTGACTTCCTCTTTTCCTAATTGAATACCCTTTATTTCTTTCTCCTGCCTGATTGCCCTGGCCAGACTTTCAACACTATGTTGAATAGGAGTGGTGAGAGAGGGCATCCCTGTCTTGTGCCAGTTTTCAAAGGGAATGCTTCCAGTTTTTGCCCATTCAGTATGATATTGGCTGTGGGTTTGTCATAAATAGCTGTTTTTATTTTGAGATATGTCCCATCAATACCTAATTTATTGAGAGTTTTTAGCATGAAGGGATGTTGAATTTTGTCGAAGGCCTTTTCTGCATCTATTGAGATAATCACTTGGCTTTTCTTTTTGTTCTGTTTATATGATGGGTTACGTTTATTGATTTACATATGTTGAACCAGCCTTGCATCCCAAGGATGAAGCACACTTGATCATGGTGGAAAACTGGATTCAGTTTGCCAGTATTTTATTGAGGATTTTTGCATTGATGTTCATCAGGGATATTGGTCTAAAATTCTCTTTTTTTTATTGTGTCTCTGCCAGGCTTTGGTATCAGGATGATGCTGGCCTCATAAAGTGAGTTAGGGAGGATTCCCTCTTTTTCTATTGATTGGAATAGTTTCAGAAGGAAAGGTACCAGCTCCTCCTTGTACCTTTGGTAGAATTCCGCTGTGAATCTATCTGGTCCTGGACTTTTTTTGGTTGGTAGGCTGTTAATCATTGCCTCAATTTCAGAGCCTGTTATGGGTCTATTCAGGGATTCCGTTTCTTCCTGCTTTAGTCTTGGGAGTGTGTATGTGTCCAGGAATTTACACATTTCTTCTAGATTTTCTAGTTTATTTGCGTAGAGGTGTTTAAAGTATTATCTGATGGTAGTTTGTATTTCTGTGGGATAGGTGGTGATAACCCCTTTATCATTTTTTATTGCATCTATTTGATTCTTCTCTCTTTTCTTCTTTATTAGTCTTGCTAGCAGTCTATCAATTTTGTTGATCTTTTCAAAAAATCAGCTCCTGGATTCACTGATATTTTGAAGGGTTTTTTGTGTCTCTATCTCCTTCAGTTCTGCTCTGATCTTAGTTATTTCTTGCCTTCTGCTAGCTTTTGAATGTGGTTGCTATTGCTTCTCTAGTTCTTTTAATAGTGATGTTAGGGTGTCAATTTTAGATCTTTCCTGCTTTCTCTTGTGGGCATTTGGTGCTATAAATTTCCCTCTACACACTGCTTTAAATGTGTCCCAGAGATTCTGGTATGTTGTATCTTTGTTCTCATTGGTTTCAAAGAACATCTTTATTTCTGCCTTCATTTCGTTATGTACCCAGTAGTTATTCAGGAGCAGGTTGTTCAGTTTCCATGTAGTTGAGCAGTTTTGAGTGAGTTTGTTAATCCTGAGTTCTAGTTTGATTGCACTGTGGTCTGAGAGACAGTTTGTTATAATTTCTGTTCTTTTACATTTGCTGAGGAATGCTTTACTTCCAATTATGTGGTCAGTTTTGGAATAAGTGCAATGTGATGCTGAGAAGAATGTATATTCTATTGATTTGGGGTGGAGAGTTCTGTAGATGTCTATTAGGTCTGCTTGTTGCAGAGCTGAGTTCAATTTCCAGAAGTTCTGATTGTTTTTTCTTTAAGATATATATCTCTTTAGAAAATTTTTCGTTCATATTCTGAATTTTTTTAAATTTCTTTATTCTGGTTGTCACCTTTCTCTTGTATCTCCTTGAATAACTTAATCATCAGCTTTTTGAATTCTTTATCTAGTATTTCAAAGATTTCATCTTGGTTTGCATCCCTTGTTGGAGAGCTAGTGCAATCTTTTGGTGGTACTATAGAACCTGATTGTGTCATATTGCCAGAATTATTTTTTGGTTCCTTCTCATTTGGGTAGACTGTTTCGTCTAATTATTCTTCCCTCCCCCACCCCGTCCTCCCGAGATGGAGTCTTGCTCTTCACCTAAGCTAGAGTGCAATGGTGCAATCTTGGCTCACTACAACCTACACCTCCCAGGTTCAAGCAGTTCTCCTGCCTCAGCCTCCTGAATAGCTGGGATTACAGGCGTACGCCACCACATGTGGCTAATTTTTTTTTTTAATGTATTTTTAGTAGAGACGAGGTTTCACCATGTTGTTCAGACTGGTTTTGAACTCCTGACCTCATGATCTGCCTGCCTCAGGCTCCCAAAGTGCTGAGATTACAGGCATGAGCCACTGCACCCGGGTAGTCTCTTCTAGTCATTCTTAAGTTTATTTTTGATTCAACTGTCTTTAAAAAAAAAAAAAAAAAAGAAAGAAAGAAAGAAAGAAAGAAAAGAAAATTCTTTCTTTTTTCCCTTGGGGATGTGACTTTAATGTTTACAGTTTACTGTAGCCAAATTCAGCTCTCATTGCTTTCAGGGGTGAAGACTCTGTATGAGTTTCTTTGTTATAGACAGTCTTTGTATGATGGCTTTCTCAGATGCTGGTTGTAGTAGAAATATGCTGAGTGTGTGAGCAGGTTCATCATCTCCTGTAGGGTTGGAATGTCAGAGCTCTCTTGAAGCTTATCTCATTCCCCAGTGATATGCACTTTTATATTTACATATTTACATATTTGATTTACTGGGTTGAGGATTTCAGACTTCAGACCAGTAAGGAAGGTATCCCTGGGTAGAAACTGGTTGTGGCTAAAGCAGGTGGGTAAAAGCAATACCAAATGGTGGGCAGAGGTCCCAGTCTTGACAGAGGCAGCTGAGGGAGCTCTCAGTGAAATGTACTGAGGTTTTATCAGAGGGAAGGATGGAAGCCACCTCAGCTCAGGCCACCTCAGGCCAGCAGGAAAGTGATCCACCTCCTTGTTACATTCTTGACCCAGTGTTCCAGCAATTCAGACCAGATAGGCACCTCTTTTCGGCTGCAGCAATTTTGATATTCCATGTAGAAAGGAACTGTGACTCTACCCCTTGTGCAAGCCTAAACCTGGAGGGTACTCCTCCTGTGGGGATGAGTCACTCCAAAGTGTTCCAGAAAGGCTGTCTGTAGGTACACCCTCACTGAGGTCCCGTGGGAGTATCCCAGACATATCTTCAGTGGCAGATGAGAGAGAAGTCCCCTTCTCCAAAACCCTTCACAAGTACCAAAGCTGCCTGACTGCTGGGGTACAGCTGGAGACTTTTCCTGCTGAGCCCAGCACCGCACCTGCGCCTCTGCTGAAAAAAACTTCCCACAAGCAGAAAGTTCTGGGACTCAAGGCCTTCCTTCTGGATTATTTTGTCCCATGAGGTGCTCCGTTGATGCGGTGCGCTCCGCCTTCCCCTAAGAGTAGCAGTCCCTGAGAGCCAGACTACTGTGAATGCTGCTGCTCCTCTGGGTCTGGCCACCCAGTGGGGCTGCCGCACTCCAAGCTGGTGCTGGGGAATGTCATCAAGGGATCCAGTGATGTGACTTGTCCTCGAGTCTTCCAGCAGTGGGTACCAGCACTAGTTCTGATGGGGTGACGGGAGTGATGAAGACTTTGTGACATTCCTTGGTTATAAATAGCCTTATTGTGTTGGCTTTCTCAAATGCCAGGTGTAGTAATAATGAACTGGTCACGTAGACAGACTCAGGATCTCCTAATTAGCCAGGGTAGTGCACGCAATGGTGATAGCTGAAGTCACACACACATTTTCTCCTTCCTGAGCACGTATTATTCTACCTGTGTCAGTCGGCCTACAGCCAGGCAGCGGTCTTTTTTGAAAGAGTGCCAGCTGCAGTGGTAGAGGTGGGATTTATGTTTGCTTTATGTTACCCAGGGGAGGTACTCTGATGTCTCAAGCAATGGTCAGACCCACTGAGCTCCCAAAAGTTTCTGTCCTTTGTGTAAAGCTACCAGGGCAGGTGGAGGGGTAAAGCCAGGTGGGGGCTGGGTCAGGCAAGTCTGCATTCTGGCTCTTCGTGTGCGGGGCAAGTAGCAGCCCCAGTGGGGATTGGAAAGCAATTCTCTGGCCACTGGGGTAATGTCTCCAGGAAGGGCACAGCTATTTCTGCTGGACAAAAGAATCCACATGGGGAATGTGGTATAGTAGGTGGCGGTAAGCTCCATCCAGCTCCCATGCACTTGTCGAGGCAAGCAGGTCTCACACCGGCAGTGTTCTACTATCAGCAGCTAGCTTGCTTCCAGACAGTCTGCACTCAGAACTCAAAATCGCCCCAAGCCATAAGCTTTCCTGACCAAGACAGAAACCTTGACTTTCAGGCCATGCCCCTCCTGGTCCACCCATGAAGCAGGGGCACCCAGCTCCTGTCCTCATGCCTGCAGCACACTTCCCACTCGCCCCTCAGTTCTGGCCAAGGGCATTTGTCCCCTCTCGACATAATATCGCAAATCTCAGTTGGGAGCTTCTCACAACCCGTGACTGCCCCCTGCGTCTAGCAGACTTCCAGGAGGTCCCCTGTGAGGTAGGTTGGTACAGGAACCGCCTCGCTCCATCCCTGCTGGAGCCTGGGGATGCACACAAAGCCTGTCCAGGTGCCACTCCTTCTCATATACTCCCCACCACTCACTAAATCAGCTCAAGAACTGGGTAGGGTTAAAGGCTTCCCCCATGGCCTGGATTGCCAGGTCCCTCAGTAAGCGTATATCCCTGGGGCAGTTTATCCCCCTTTCACACTCTGGGGACTTACAGATTTCCACCTGGCTCACGGTGTAGGCCTTAGGTTACCACTTCCTTCAAAGGGCCTGTGGTTTATTTCACTTCTCCTATTGCTTACTGGAAGAAAGTTCACAGTGTGAATCTGTACCACTATTTTCTACACAATATGTTGTCTTCCCAAGTGGGAGAAGTATGCTAATAATGCTTCCAATTTTCCATCTTCTGTTATCTCTTTTTGGTTTGCTTGTTTGTTGAAACAGAGTTTTACTCTTGTTGCCCAGGCTGGAGGGCAGTGCCATGATCTCGGCTCACTGCAACCTCTTCCTCCCTGGTTCAAGCCGTTCTCCTCAGTCTCCCGAGTAGCTGGGATTACAGGTGTCCACCATGCCCAGCTAATTTTTCTATTTTAGTAGAGACGGGGTTTCATCATGTTGGTCATGGCTGGTCTCAAACTCCTGACCTCACATGATCCACCCACCTCGGCCTCCCAAAGTGCATTTACAGGCGTGAGCCACCGCGCCCGGCCTGTTCTCTCCTCTCATAAGGGCCCTAATGCCATCAGACCAGGGCCCCACCTTCCTAACTTCATCTAAACCTATTTACCTCACCAAAGCTCCATCTCCAAATACCATCACATTGAGGGCTAGGGCTTCAACATAGGAGTTTAGGGGTACCCATTCGATTTATAACAGGAAGAGAGAGAGAGTGTGTGTGTCTGTGTGTATGCACCCCATATATATGTTGTGCAGCAAGGAAGCAAGAGTAGTTAAACTAACTCCTTCTCTTCTATATCTTCCATAGTGAGCTATACCAGTGAGGGTCACAGCAGGACACCTATGGTGGTATACCCTAACTCAGATCATTTGAACAGGGGTTATTTTCAGAAGGACCATTTACAAAGGTATGGGTGTAGAGGAGCCACAAGAGATAGCACAGTAACCCAGAGCTTAGTCGTAGTTGTGCTGCTACCAACCCTGGGCTCAAGGAGATAAGAGGAGTACATGGTGGGTATTTATAGTGTAAATAAAGGTTAAGAGCAGAGACATCAGAGACAGACTAACCTAGACTAACATTTTGCCTCTGTCCCTCACTAGCTGCAAATTACCTTGAACAAATTACTCTCCTTGAGCCTCAGTTTCCTTCTATGGCAAAATTTAGACAAAAATGCTACCTACCTCCCAGGGCTGTTTATATGTAGTCATGCATTGCCTTACAGTGGGGATATGTTCTGAGAAATGCATCATGAGATGATGTTGTCATTGTGTGAACATCATAGAGGAGCTTACACAAACCCAGATGGCATAGCCTTCTACACACTAAGGCTATATGACATAGCCTGTTGTTTCTATGCTACAAATCTGTACAGCACATTACTGTACTGAATACTGTAGGCAATTGTAACACAATGGAAAGTATTTGTATATCTAAAGATAGAAAAGGTGCAGTAAAAATACAGTATAAAAGTTAAAAAATTATATAACTGGCGGGGCACAGTGGCTCACACCTATAATCCCAGCACTTTGGGAGGCCAAGGCAGTGGATCACCTGAGGTCAGGAATTTGAGACCAGCCTGACCAACATGGCAAAACCCTGTCTCTACTAAAAATATAAAAATTAGTTAGGCATGGTGACACGCACCTGTAAACTCAACTACTCTGGAGGCTGAGGCAGGGGAAGCACTGGAACCCAGGAGGCAGAGGTTGCAGTGAGCCGAGATCACGCCACTGCACTCCAGCCTGAGTGACAGAGTGAGACTCCATCTCAAAAAAAATAAATAAATAAATAATGGTATACCTGTATAGAGCACTTACTATGAATGGAGCTTGCAGGACTGGAAGCTGCTGTGGGTGAGTCAGTGAGTAGTAGTGAGTCGAGATAGTGCCATTGCACTCCAGCGTAGATGACAAGAGCAAAATCCCATATCAAAAAAAAAAAAAAAAAGTGATATATATACACCATGGAATACTATTCAGACATGAAAAGAATAAAATAAGTCTTTTGCAGCAACTTCAATGGAGCTGGAGGCCATTATTCTAAGTGAACAACTAAATACTCTATGTTCTCGCTTATAAGTGGGAGCTAAGCTATGGATATGCAAAGGCATACAGAGTGGAGGTAGAGGCAGGGCACCATGGCTCATGCCTGTAATCCCAACACTTTGGGAGGCTGAGGTGGGTGGGTCACCTGAGGTTGGGAGTTTGAGACTAGCCTGACCAACATAGTTAAAACCTGTCTCTACTAAAAATACAAAATTAGCCAGGCATGGTGGTGCATGCCCATAATCCCAGCTACTCAGGAAGCTGAGGCAGGAGAATTGCCTTAACCTGGGAGGTAGAGGTCACAGTGAGCCAAGATCGCACCATTGCGCTCCAGCCTGGGCAACAAGAGCGAAACTTCATCCTCTAAAAAATAAAACGAAAACAAACCCAGAATGGACGTATAATGGACACTGAAGACACAGAAAAGGGAGGGTGGGAAGGGTAGAGGCATAAAAAACTACTTAGGAGGTACAATGAACAGTACTTGGGTGACAGTGCACTACAGTCTCAGAGTTTACCGCTATACAATTCATCCACATAGCCAAAAACTACTTAAATCCCAAAAGCTGTTGAAACAAAAAGAAACTTTAGAAAACTTAGCTTAAAACACAAACATATTGTACAGCTGTATAAAAGTATTTTCTTTTTTTTCTTTTTTTTTTTTTTTTTTGAGAAGGAGTTGTGCTCTATTGTCGCCCAGGCTGGAGTGCAATGGCGCAATCTTGGCTCACTGCAACCTCCACCTCCTGGGTTCACGCCATTTTCCTGCCTCAGCCTCACAAGTAGCTGGGATGACAGGTGCTCGCCACTGCACCTGGCTAACTTTTTGCATTTTCAGTAGAGACAAGGTTTCACCATGTTGACCAGGCTGGTCGTGAACTCCTGACCTCAGGTGATCCATCCGCCTTGGCCTCCCAAAATGCTGGGATTGCAGGCGTGAGCCACCGCGCCCCAACAAAATATTTTCTTTTTTTTATGTCTTCATTGGATAAGCTTTTTTTCCATTTAAAAAAAATTACTTAGTTTTTAATTTTTAGACTTTTCTTATTCAAAAGAAGACACAAACATACACACTAGCCTAGGCTTACACAGGGTCACAATCATTATCACTGCATTCCACCTCCATATCTTGTCTCACATAAAGGTCCTCAGGGACAATAACATGCATGGAGCTGTCATCTCCTATGATAACAATGTCTTCTTCTGGATACCTCCTGAAGGACCTGCCTGAGGCTGTTTATCTTATAAGTTGGAGTATACGCTAAAATAATGATAAGGGCCAGGTGTGGTGGCTCATGCCTCTAATCCCAACACTTTGGGAGGCTGAGGTGGGTGGATGACTTGAGTTTGAGACCAGCCTGGCCAACATGGTGAAACCCCATCTCTACTAAAAAAAACACACACACAAAAATTAGCCAGGCATGATGGTACATGCTTGTAATCCCAGCTACTTGGGAGGCTGAGGCAGGAGGATTGCTGGAACCCAGGAGGCAAAGGTTACAGTGAGCAGAGATCATGTCACTGTACTCCAGCCCAGGCAACACAGTGAGACCCTGTCTGAAAAATAAATAAATAAAGAGAAAAGAGTATGCTAAACACATAAACTACTAATGTAGTTGTTTACTATCAAGTATTCTATACTGTACCTAATTGTGAAATCGACTTTGCAAATGCGACTAAGACAGTGAAATTTCACTGACTGAGACAGTGAAAGAGATCTAACTTAGCCAACTCCATCTTGCTTCTAACCTCCAAGCTGTCCTTGTTCATTCCTGGGCATAGGCTGAACTATCTTTGGGAGAAAGTTAATTTATAGTTTATAGTTTAAAACAGAGATGATGGCAGCCCTTTCCCAAAGCAGACCTCCTTCTTGCCTGGGGCTAAATTGCCTCTGTAGGACTAACATTAGCCACAAGATTAGAAATTATGGTTTAGGAGTCATGTAGCTGGAGGCTATAAGTTACTGACCCTCTCTAAACTGCTCCAAAGAGCAGTGCTGGAGGTATTTTGCAGACCCTGCACTTGATGGATCAGCTGGCACCACCTAGATCAATAAACAGGCTCATCTGATCTTGCAGCCCCCACCCAGGAACTGACCCAGTGCAAGGAGCCAGCTCTGACTCCCTATGATTTCACCTCTGACCAATCAGCCCTCCTGGCTCACTGGACTCCCCCCAGCCACCAAATCGTCCTTAAAAACTCTGCTCCCTAGGCCAGGCGTGGTGGCTCACACCTGTAATCCCAGCACTCGGGAGGCCGAGGTGGGCGGATCACGAGGTCAAGGGATCGAGACCGTCCTGGCCAAACATAGTGAAACCTCGTCTCTACTAAAAACAAAAATTAGCTGGGCGTGGTGGTGGGTGCCTGTAGTCCCAGCTACTTGAGAGGCTGAGGCAGGAGAATTGCTTGAACCTGGGGGACAGATGTTGCAGTGAGCCAGGAGTGCACCACCGCACTCCAGCCTGGCAACAGAGCGAGACTTCGTCTCAAAAAAAAAAAAAACAAAAAAAAAAAAAAACCTCTGCTCCCCAAATAAATGCTTGAGAGACTGACTTGAGTAATAATAAAACTCTGGTCTCCTGCACAGCCAGCTCTGCGTGTGTGCAATTCTCTACTGCAATTCCCCTGTCTTGATTAATTGGCTCTGTCTAGGTGGCGGGCAAGGTGAACCCCTTGGGTGGTTACAACTGTGTGTGCTATACTTTTCTATGACTGGCAGTGCAGTAGCTTTGTTTACACCAGCATCACTACAAACACGTGACTAATGCTTTGTGCTGTGAGGTTATAATGTCTCCAACATCACCAGGCAATAAGAATTTTTCAGCTTATAGGTTAGATTATAAAGATTATAATCTTTCAGGACCACCAGCACATAAACATGTGATCTGTTGTTGACTGAAATGTCATTGTGCGGCACATGACTGTACTCAAATAAGATAATGTATACGAAGAGTTTCTCATAATGCCTGGAGTACATCACATAAATTCAATAAGTGAAAGCTTTCTTTTCAGTGGTGACATCCCTATTACAAAGTTGCCAAGAACATTGGCTTTGGAATTAAACAGAGCTGCAGAGTTCTTACTATGAAAAAAAAATGAGGGTTATTCGTTTAAAGGCTCATAACACTTTGATCTGCAGGTAGAGAACAGATGTAGGCTCTCGAAAAGAATGTGGCTAATTGAAGTTGTGCTCGCTTAAATCTTCCTCATTGCTTCAGACACATCAGGACTCCTATATCCTGAAACTATTTCCATCAGAGTTTCTGCTTTACCATTTGGAAAGACTTTCTTTCTTTCTTTCTTTGAGACAGAGTCTGGCCCTGTTGCCCAGGCTGGAGTGCAGTGGCACAATCTTGGCTCATTGAACCTCCACCTCCTGGGTTCAAGCAATTCTTGTGTCTCAGCCTGCCGAGTAGCTGGGATTACAAGTACACACCACCACACCCCCTGGCTAATTTTTTGTATTTTAGTAGCGATGGGGTTTCACCATGTTGCCCAGGCTGATCTCAAACTCCTGAGCTCAGGCAATCCACCCTCCTCGGCCTACTAAAGTGCTAGGATTACACGCGTGAGCCACCGCACTCAGCCCGGAAAGAATGTCAAAGGCTAACATTAATGAGTAAGTGGTTCAAGAGAGGGAGGGCTCTGCTTTTTCCCTCTATTACTTCTCAATTGCTCTATCACTTCTCAGTTAAATGATTAGATCATTAGATTTGCTGATCAATTTCATAGAAATAGCTAATAATTTGTTAGAATTCAATGCATGGCAGATACTGTGCTGGGTATTTTGTATTCGTCATCTCATTTAATTCTGTTAGCCTTGAAAAGTGACTTTTGGTGTCTCCAACTTATAGATAATATTTAACAGTAATAACAGTGATTATAACTCACCATTATCGAGTGCTTACCATGATTCAGTTACAGTATTAAACCCTCAATACAGATAATTACTCACCATTATTGAGTGCTTACCATGATTCAGTTACAGTATTAAACCCTCAATACAGATAATGTCTCTTTATCTTCATTAATAACTCTATCAGGTAGGAACTATTTTTAATCTCCATTTTTTAGATAAGAAACTAGAGGTGCAGATTCAGTAACTTGCCCAAGGTCACACAGCTAATAAATGATGGACAGGATTCAAATCTCTGGTCTCTGTGGCTCCAGAGTTCAAAGCTTTTTCTCCTCAAAGGCCCAACAAGTTCAAGCATGGACATGTTTTTACAGCTGAGAGACACCGAGTCATTGCAACCTTTCCGCATGAGTTTCAAGTTTTCTCAAAATCAAAAGTCTATTTATCCTCTTCATAGCTCCAGTAGCAACTTCACTCAATAAATTATCTGTTGCCTGACTAGCTCCATGTTTAATGACTTTATTACTCTCCAGTTTGAATTTCCTATTCTCACTACCCTTCTTAATCATCCAAAATAATTTGTTCCTGCAATGTTGTCCCTGAAGCATTAGAAAACATATCATTTGAGGAAAAGTTCTGTAACATAAATGCACTAAATACGAGGTCCATTAAGACCAATGACAGCATGGTGGCTCATGCCTGTATTGCCAGTACTTTGGGAGGCCGAGGTGGGTGGATCACCTGAGGTCAGGAGTTCAAGACCAGCCTGGCCTACATGTTGAAACCTCGTCTCTACTAAAAATACAAAAATTAGCTGGGTTTGGTGGTGCATGCCTGTAATCCCAGCTACTTGGGAGGCTGAGGCAGGAGAATCGCTTGAACCCAGGAAGCAGAGGTTGCAATGAGCCGAGGTCACACCACTCACTCCAGCCTGGGCAACAGAGGGAGGCTCTGTCTCAAAAAAGCCAGGTGGTGGTGCATGCCTGTAATCCCAGCCACTCAGGAGGCTGGGAACAGGAGAATCACTTGAAGATCCAGGAGCGGAGGGTTGCAGTGAGATGAAAAGAGATCGTGCTACTGCGACTGCAGCCTGGATGACAAGTGAGACTCTACTTCAAAAAAAGAGAGAGAGATTGAGAAATGCAAATGTAATTACAATGAGTCATTTGGGAGACCCAGGCGTGGTGGCTCCGCCTGCAATCCTTTATGGGGAGGCCAAGGTGGGCAGATCACCTGTGATCAGGAGTTAAAGACCAGTCTGGCCAACAAAGTGAAACCCCATCTCTACTGAAATACAAGAAATTAGCCAGTTGTGGTAATGGCATTTTAATTTCCAGCTACTCAGGAGGCTGAGGCAGGGAGAATCCCTTGAACCTGGGAGGTGGAGGTTGCAGTGAGCGAGGTGTCACTGCACTCCAGTCTGGGCATGAGAACTCTGTCACACACAAAAAACAAACAAACAAAAAACACGAAATACAAAAACTGTTATAAAGGATTAATGTAACTTTGTTTGTTTTAGAGGTATTGAGTCTTGCTCTGTGGCCCAGGCTGCAGATACAGAGGTGCAATCTGGGCTCTGTATGCCTCTCGGGGTCAAAATACCTCAGCCTCTCCAACTGGGATTAAGGCACATGCCACCAAGCCAAGCTAGTACGGCGTACAGATGAGGTGCACTACATCAGCTGGTCTTAACTCCCTGACCTCAGTGATCCACCCACCCTCAGCCTCCCAAAGTGTTAAGGATTACAGGTGTGTTTCTCCAGCAATCTTTCATTTGTGCCTATTTGTGGTATTGGTGGCTTTCTACCACCTAGCTCAGGTGCAAAAGCATCCTGATCTCTCCTCTCCACCCAATGATCCCTTTACTCCCAGTACTGACCCTTTCCTCATGGTCATACCTGGCCTGGTCAGCACAAAATAATTTCAACAACTAGGTCAGTCATAGCTCTGTACCCTGACCACCACTTCCTATTCTTCTAGATGACTTATTCTTACTCCTCCAACATCTCGATTGTTTGACCCTATCAGGGTCTCTAACCTATTGACTCTTAGAACTTTTTCATTACCCACCAACCCTCTTAGGTTCACTCCTCCCTTGAGCCCGTCTAAATCCCATGGCCTTATAATTACTATCTTTGAAACAAATGGTGGCTAATTATCCACCTGTTCCTGAGCCTGCGGTAAGAACATCCTGATCTAATCTTTTCCTTCCTCCTCCCCTCCCTCCTCCCCTCCCTCCCTTCCTTCCTTTCTCTCCTCTCTCTTTCTTTCTTTCTTTCTTTTCTTTCTTTCTTTCTTTCTTTCTTTCTTTCTTTTCTTTCTTTCTTTCTTTCTTTCTTTCTTTTCTTTCTTTCTTCTTTAGATCTTTCTTTCTTTCATCTTTCTTTCTTTCTTTCTTTTCGACCGGGATCTTGCTGTCTTACAGACTAGAGGTGCAATGGTGTGATCCACGTCCTTTCTGTCTCTGCCTCCCGAGCTCAAACGATCCTCCCACCTTAGCTTCCTGAGTAGCTAGAACTACAGACATGCTCCACTGTGCCTGGCTTATTTTTGTGTTTTTTGTAGAGATAGGGTTTTGCCATTTTGCCTAGGCTGGTCTTGAACTCCTGGACTCACGTGACCTGCCCTCCTCGGCCTCCCAAATTGCTGGAATCACAGGCATGAGCCCCTGCACCTGGCGCGATCTTCTTTATTATCACAACTTTTTTTTTCTTTTTCTTTTTTGTTTTTGAGATGGAGTCTCGCTCTGTTGCTCGGGCTGGAGTGCAATGGTGTGATCGTGGCTCACCACAACCCCTGCCTCTGGGATTCAAGCTATTCTCCTGCTTCAGCCTCCCAAGTAGCTGGGATTACAGGTGCGTGCCACCACACCCAGGTAATTTTTGTCTTTCTACTAGAGGCAGGGTTTCACCAAGTTGGCCAGGCTAGTCTTGAACTCCTGACCTCAGGTGATCCACCACCTCAGCCTCCCAAATCGCTGGGATTACAGGTGTGAGCCACCACCTGGCCCTTTATCACAACTTTCTCTACCTCTCTGGGCCTTCTCACCCTTTACAATAGGTAAATAGTTTCTGGGTTTTTTGCTTTGTTTTGTTTTTGTTTTTGTTTTTTTTGAGATGGTATTTTGCTCTTGTTGCCCAGGCTGGAGTGCAATGGCACAATCTTGGCTGACCGCAACCTCCGCCTCCTGGGTTCAAGTGATTCTCCTGCCTCAGCCTCCTGAGTAGCTGGGCTTACAGGCATGCTCCATCATGCCCGGCTAATTTTGTATTTTTAGTAGAGACTGGGTTTCTCCATATTGGTCAGGCTGGTCTCAAACTCCCAACCTCAGGTGATCCACCCGCCTCAGCCTCCCAAAGTGCTGGGATTACAGGCGTGAGCTACCGCACCCAGCCACAGTTTCTGTTCTTATCAGAGGCTTGTTCATTCAATCTTGTCTGCTTAGGAAGAAAACTTCTAGAATTAACTCTCAGTTTTGGCATCTTCCAGTTCTTCTGCTGAATACTTCCACAAGCATAAAACCATCTTCAAAACAAAAATAGATCTTCCCTTGAACACACATTCACATAAAGCTATAGCCCTATTTTTTCCACTTCAGGGAAAAACTTCTGGGAAAAGATATTACTGGTTAGCATTTTTACTTCCTCTTTTCCCCTTTACTCTTTAACCCTCTCAGCTGGACTTCCACCCTAACCACTCCACAGAAACTGCTTTATCAGACGATTAATGAGGTCAATGTTTCTGTGATGGTTAATTTTATTTGTCACCTTGACAAATAAATCTGGATGCCCAGATAGCTGATGAAACAGTATTTCTTAGTATGCCTGTGAGAAGCATTTGAATCAGCAGACTAAGCAAAGAGGGCCCACCCTCACCAATGTAGGTAGGCATTATGTAATCAGTGAAGGGTCAGAATAGAATTAAAAATGCCAGGCACAGTGGCTCATGCCTATAATACCAGAACTTTGGGAAGCTGTGGTGGGAGGATTGCTTGAGCCCAGGAGTTAAAGACCAGCCTGGGCAACATAGTGAGACCCTGTCTCTCCAAAAATAAATAAATAATTTAAAAAGTAGAAGGGCTGGGTGTGGTGGTTCACACCTGTAATTCTAGCACTTTGGGAGGCCAAGATAGGTGGATCACTTGAGACCAGGAGTTCGAGACCAGCCTGGCCAACATGGTGAAAACCCGTTTCTACTAAAAACACAAACATTAGCCGGGTGTGGTGGCATGCTCCTGTAATCCCAGCTAGTCAGGATGCTCAGGCACGAGAATCACTTGAGTCTGGAAAGTGGAGGTTGCAGTGAGCCAAGATCATGTCACCGCACTTTAACCTGGGCAACAGAGCAAGACTCTGTCTCAAAAACAAAACAAAACACAAAAACAAATAAATAAGGTAGATGAAGGGCAAATTTGCTGTCTTTTTGAGCTGGGACATCTATCTTCTCCAGCTCTTGGACATTGGCGCTCCTGGTTCTGAGGCCTTAAGGCTTATACTGAGTATACCTGCACCTTCTGGGTTTTCCGGCTTGCTGATGGCATGTTGTAGGACCTGCCCTCTGTAACCACATGAGCCAATTCCCATAAGAAATCTTCTCTTATATATCTCTACATATCCTGTTGGTTCTGTTTCCCTGGAGAACCCTGACTAGTACAGTTGCCAAACCTAGCGTTTATTTCTTCTGTTCCGATTTTCCTTCACATCTCGAACATATGTGAAATAGTGAATGACTCCCTCATTCTTCACTCTAGAAATACTCTCTTTTCTTGACATCTGGGGAGACACTCTCCTGATTTTCCTACTATCTATCTAGGAAGAAGGCTATTTCTTCATCTAGCTTTTCTTCTTTTTATTTTTTATTTACTTTTTTTAGAGAGATAGGGTCTAGGCTGGCACAATGGCTCACACCTGTAATCCCAGCACTTTGGGAGGTAAGGCAGGAGCATCACTTGGGTCCAGGAGTTCACGACCTGCCTTGGCAACATAGCAAGACCCCCATTGCTACAAAAAATAAAAAATTAGCTGGGTGCGGTGGTTTGTGCCTGTAGTCCCAGCTACTTGGGAGGCTGAGGCAGGAGGTTCACTTGAGTCCAGGTGGTCATGATTGCAGTGAGCCGCGATCGTGCCACCACACTTGGCCTGGGTGACAGAGCAAGCTCACCAAGCTCCACTGGGCCTCCCATGGCCTCTCTGGCCCCTGTCCACACCGAGATTCCTCTCCTGCATGCTCCCTTTTGCTCTTCACTTCAGCCATACAGGCTTCTCTTAGGTTTCCAGAACAGATCAAACTTGTTCCTATTTCAGGGCCTTTGCAGCTGTTGTTTCTTCTGCATGCAACAGGCTATTTCTCCACCTCCCCAAAATTGCACTCTTGTCAAAACCTTTTCTGACCAGCCTACATAGAGTTACTTCTCCCAAATTTACTCTAGATAATGTCATTTCACTTTATTATTTAAAATAGCTATTTTAGTTATCGGAAATCATTTATTTGTATTTTCGTTTACTTTGTATTGTTTTATTATTTATTTATTTATTTTGAGGCAGGGTCTTCCTTTGTTGCCCAGACTGGAGTGCAGTGGTGTGATCATGGCTCACAGCAGCCTCAACCTCCCAGGCCCAAGTCATTCTCCCACTTCAGCCTCCCGGGACCATAGGGGCATCCCACCAAGCCCAGCTAATTTTTTATTTATTTATTTATTTTTGTAGAGATAGGGTCTCCCTATGTTGCCCAGGCTGGTCTTGAACTCCTTGCCCTAAGCGATCCTCTTGCCTAGGCTTTCCAAAGTGCTGGGATTACAGGCATGAGCCACCAGGCCTGGCTAAGATGGTATTTCAATAGGAAGAAAAACCACTGGGAGAGTCCTTGGAGGAAAACAGGTAAGTCAATTTCCTTATTGTTAAAAAGATTAGACTAAATGAGCCCAAAGGTCCCTTTCATTAGACAATTTTGATTCCAAGATTACATGTTGGGCATTTGGTATAGGTGGTGTCTGAAGTTACTGAGAAGTAATTGGGTTCATGGGACACTAGTGTAATTGACACCCCAACTAAGTATTGGCTTTTCTCAGGGCATTAGCAAGGACTTTGTGCCAACTGTCTTTGAAGCTTGACGACTACAGTGTTCATATTAATAGGTTATCTTGTGGCTTAGGAACAGTTTTTCAAAGAGACCAAGAATGCTTTAAATTCTTCCTCAAAAGTACTAGCTTAAGATGTCAAGGCCAAGTACTGAAATAGAAAGAACATTGGTCCTGGAGCCAGAACTGGGACACGTCCTCGCTCTGCTTGCACTATTTGTATCACCCTGGCCACATCATGGAATTCCTATGAGATTTAGATTTTTTTTCACTCTTAAGTAACATTTTAGCTAAGCAATCTCTAAACTCCCTTTAAGTTTTGAAGACCTGTGATCCAAGATACTGTGAAAGTTTATAAACATGAGCATGTTTTTCCTGTGCTTAAAAATTCCCAATGCTTCTATTTGTACTTAAAAGAAAACCTAGACTTCCTATGCTGATTATACAATCGGCATAATCTAGCCCCTGCTTACTTCTCCACCTGATCTCAACCTCTGCCTCTCGCTGTTTTTATAACATGCCAGGCGTGCTGCTGCATCAGAATGGAGCATGTATTACTCCCACCACCTGGGTTATTCTGCGCCCAGATCTTCGCATCACTGGCTCCTCTTTATCATTCGAATTCAGCACAGATGTTACCTCCTGAGAGAGGCCTTTCCCAAACACTCAAGCCCAAGTAGTCTTGGACCTAGTCTGACTGTCCAATACCCCATTGCAGCCCCAGTACCTAGCCTTAGTGCCTGGCACCAAAGTAGATTCTCAATAAATACTTACTGATTTCAGCCCCAGAATCAAGTACAGCTGTTCTCTTTGATTTTTTTTTTTTTTTTGCATAATCAAGATAGGTAGGTCCCCAAATATGAAAAGATTTTTGGAAAGATGAAAAGTAGAAGTCACATTAGCTTCCCCGCCCGCCCCCCCGCCCCCGCAAAAAAATATCTTGTTATAGCGGCCTCAGCTTGAAGAACAATCACTAAAGTGAATGGATAGGGGCCAGTGATGACATCACATAAAAGCCATGGTACTCCAAAAATTAGCCGAGTGTGCTAGTGCAAGTCTATAATCCTAGCTACTTGGGAGGCTGAGACAAGAGAATCACTTGAACCTGGGAGGCGGAGTTTGCAGTGAGTCAAGATTGCACCACTGTGCTCCAGCCTGGGTGACAGAGCAAGATCCTATCTCATAAATAAATTTTAAAACGTCATGATATTCTCCAGGTATTCAAAATATTGACCTTCATCAATAAGCAGGAAAAGACTTAGATAGGTATTATTTATTTACATTCTAATACATTTTACAGTCCTTAAATACAACTGTCTTTGTACTTCTCTGCATTTTATTTTATGGATTTAAACTTGTGCAGCTCTTCCATTTACTAGCAGGATGAGCCAGAGAAAATTACTTCCCCTCTGTTTCCTCATCGATGAAATGAAGATTTAAAAATGTGCATCACAGGGCTGTTATGAGAATTCACTGAGATGATTTTCATAACGAACCATAGAGCACCAGACTCATAGTAGGTACCCAACGAGATATTCTTTCCATTGCCTGTCTTCCCAAATCCTTATGATTATGGAGTTCTTAATGAATTTCAAGACAATAATCAGTGTATGACATTATGACATTTCCAGACCTGAGTAGTGTTATTAAATCTTAATTGTAGCTACTGCTAAAAATATCTAAGACCGGTTGCTTAATCTGACTTTGACCTTGACATATTTAAATACTGACAGGGTGTTTGGAAGCCTAGTTTCAGTTTTGACTAGTGTTTTCTGAATAGATTTGGGTAAATAATTTATTGTTTCTATCTATAACAATGTTCCCTTGCCTTTGCATAACCTTCAGTACATAAGTTTAAATGTTATTTATAAAATTGAGATGGTTATTAATAAGAATAAAGAGATAAGGTATTTTCTCAGAAAGCAGGCATAATTAATATTATTGCCTTAATGATTAAACTGTACTTAGTGAACCATATTCTGTCAGAGTCTGAAGTAGTCCCTTGTTAATTAGAATAACCTTTGAAATCATTACCTTTGGGTGTCTATTTGATATCGGCAAGGTGTGACATATTAAGTAGCCAGGTTACCCAGGCTCCAAAGATCAGTGCATTATACATCACCAAGTACTTATGAAATGCCTACTTTTCTGTAAATTCTTTGAGAGCAGCAGCCATATATTTTTCATCCACTACCATTTATGAATCATCATGATCAGAGATGTATTAAATTTAGTGGTTTGTCTTCAAGGATTTATAAGGAAGATACGAAAATTACAAATGTTTTTTTACAATGGTTTCCCTTTTCTTAACATAGTTTTCTATAGAAATGTATGCATATGTGTATTTCTATACAAATGCATACTTTTTACAGAAATAACTATATAAATGAAATGGTAATAAAAATATATTAGTAATATGTAACATATTTCTCTCTCTGTGTGTGTATGTGTGTATATATATATACACACACATATATATATATATATTTTTTTTTTTTTTCTTTGAGACAGGGTCTTACTCTGTCACCCAAGCTGGAATGTAGTGGCACAATCTTGGCTCATTGAAACCTCTGCCTCCTGGGTTCAAGCAATTCTCCTGCCAAGGCCTCCTGGGTAGCCGGGACTACAGGCATGCACCACCATGCCCAGCTAATTTTTGTATTTTTAGTAGAGACGGGGTTTTACCATGTTGCCCAGGCTGGTCTCGAACTCCTGACCTCAAGTGATCCACCTGCCTTGGCCTCCCAAAGTGCTGGGTTACAGGCATGAGCCATCACACCTGGCCAATAATAAGTATATGATATGGTAAACATGCAATGCGTTGTGTTTTTAAGCTAGTCTATAAACTTGAAGTGATCCCAAAATAAAACAACCAAATTGCTACTTCCTTTTGAACATAATACAATATATAAATGTGTTGACTCTTTTTTTTTTTTTAAAGAGACAGGGTCTAGCTCTGTTGCCCAGGCTGGAGTGCAGTGGCATGAACACGGCTCACAGTAGCCTCAACCTCCTGGGCTCAAGCGATCCTCGTGTGTTGGCTCCCTAGGTGCTGGGAACTAGGTGTGAGCCACCATACCAGGCCCATATATTTTAATATATAACAAGATGCCTAAGGATCATCACTAGGCCAGGTTTCCCTCCAAAGTGAATCTTTGGTTCACAACCACTATGTAAATCCCCAAACAGGATGGTGAGACTGACCTGGGGGAAGAGAGAGACAGAAAGCATAGGGAGTTGCCATGAGTCACACTCCAGTGGCAGAAAAGGGACCAGGAGACTTTTGGTTTGTATTCATCTGGCTCCCAGGAAATAATATTGGTAACAGGCTCTACCAAAGTTAGTGTTTATGATTTATAGGGTGTCTCTCTCTTGTGCATCAGGTATTTACGACCCAGAGTCTATGGGATGTGTCGTGGATTCATCCACCAGACAGAAAGGAGTTCTGGAGTTCAAGAGTGACTGCCCTGAAATTTTAGGCAAAGTCTAGATTGCATATCCATTACTCTGCAGAGGGTCATGCCAAAGCGTTCTGTGACTCAAGAGCCCAAAAGATAGAGTTTCATTTGCCCCCATAATTACTTGGTGAGGGGGATAGTGTGAGGATTATTACCTCAGGGTCCTCCCCAAATCAGGGCCTATGGATAACAATTAGTGGTCCCACACAGTCCACCAACCAGCTGCTCAGGTAAGCGAGAGCCAAAGCGCATAGGAGCCGGGAGCAGGACTGCTGTCTGGGGAGCGAAAGCGGGAGAGAACGGCCAACAAGCTGGAGGGAATTCCTCATGGTAACTTTGTGAGAAGGAGTAGAAGAAGAAAGGGGAGCTCAAGTGGAATTGAAGATGTGATGTGATATAGTAAGAAATATGTATTTGTTCTCTGCCCTGAGTCCCTGGCACAGAGCTCCTACAACCCTTGTAATTTGCTGAGCAATAGAGGTGCTAGCTGCATCTTTTGTTGTAATATATTGTTTTTGACTGTGGTTCCTGACACGAACTCCTAAATACTTTGGAGTTTCTTGGGTGATTGGAGTGTCTTTTGTTCTAATGAGGTGGCTCTTGCTGGGTCCCTGGATGGGGGCTGCTTACCAGAAAGACCAAGCCATAATTCGAATCTTGGAGCTTTCAGGCCCCGCGCAGTGGCTCACGCCTGTAATCCCAGCACTTTGGGAGGCCGAGGTGGCTGGATCACCTGAGGTCAGGAGTTCGAGACCAGCCTGGCCAACATGGTGAAACCCCAGTCTCTACTAAAAATACAAAACTTAGGCCGGGCGTGGTGGCTTACGCCTGTAATCCCAGCACTTTGGGAGGCCCAGCAGGCGGATCACGAGGTCAAGAGATGGAGACCATCCTGACCAACCTAGTGAAACCTGGTATCCACCAAAAATACAAAAATTAGCTGGGCATGGTGGCGCACGCCTGTAGTCCCAGATACTGGGGAGGCTAAGGCAGGAGAATCGCTTGAACCCGGGAGGCGGAGGTTGCAGTAAGCCGAGATCGCGCCAATGATCTCATTGTGAGACTCCATCTCAGAGAAAAAAAAAAAAAAAAAACCACACACACACACACACAATTAGCAGGGCATGGTGGCACGCACCTGTAATCCCAGCTGCTAGGGAGGCTGAGGCAGGAGAATTGCTTGAACCCGGGAGGCGGAGGTTGCAGTAAGCCGAGATCGCGCCACTGCACTGGCAACAGAGCGAGATTCCTTCTCAGAAAAAAAAACAAAAAACAAAAAACAAAACACAATTAGCAGGGCGTGGTGGCACGTACCTCTAATCCCAGCTGCTAGGGAGCTGAGGCAGGAGAATTGCTTGAACCTGGGAGGCTGAGGTTGCAGTGAGCTGAGATAGTGCCACTGCACTCCAGCCTGGGTGACAAAGGGAGACCCCATCTCAAAAAAAAAACAACAAAAAAAAGGCCAGATGCGGTGGCTCATGCCTGTAATTCGGGCACTTTGGGAGGCCGAGGTGGGCGGATCACATGAGCTCAGGAGTTCACGACCAGCCTGAGCAACACAGTGAAACCCCATCTCCACTAAAATACAAAAGTTAGCTGGGCGTGGTGGCGTGCGCCTGTAGTCCCAGCTAGTGGGAGGCAGAGGCAGGAGAATTGCTTGAATCCGAGAGGCGGAGGTTGCAGATTACGCCGCTGCACTCCAGCCTGGATGGCAGAGCAAGACTCCGTCTCAAAAATAAATAAATAAATAAATAGGTTGGGTTAAGTGCGTAACACTATAAGTTGACTAAAGGTAAGTACTATTTTATAGATCTTGCCATATCTCACAGTATTTATCTCAGTGTACAATTAGGGGCTCAATAAGTATTTTGTTTGTATATTATGTTCACAGCTGCCACTATGAGGAGAAAAATAAAATTTTAAAATGATATGGTTATAAAAATAAACAATAATAAATTATTATATCCATTATTATAAATAATAAGTGTTATATTGTATATTATAATTATTTATAATAATAATACATTAAAATCAAATTAATTGTTTTGCATCATTAGTTAATGGTTAATTAATGATTGATGCACAAAAAAAATCGGGCAATTTTTTTTGAAGCAAAGATGCAGTCAAATGAATGTGTAGATAAATACTGCAAGCAGTGGTGCTATTATTCTGATTAAAATTCAGGGAGTTGGCTGTACACGATGGCTCACGTCCAGCATTTTGGGAGGCCGAGGTGGGAGGATCACCTGAGGTCAGGAGTTTGAGACCAGCCTGACCAACACGGTGAAACCCCGTCTCTACTAAAAATACAAAAATTAGTCAGGTGTGGTGGCTTATGCCTGTAATCCCAGCTATTTGGGAGGCTGAGGTGGGAGAATCACTTGAACCTGGGAGGCAGAGGTTGCAGTGAACTGAGATCGTGTCACTGCACTCCAGCCTGGGCAACAGAGCCAGACTCTGTCTCAAAGGAAAGGAAAGGGAGGGGAGGGGAGGGGAGGGGAGGGGAGAGAAAGAAAGGAAAAGAAATTCAGGGAGTTCAAACTCCTGTGTGAGGGGGAAGATGATTTGCATAAAGGCACATCCACATAAAAAGTGGCACATTCAGCAATACACTCAGCATTCTTGATTCCCAGAATTAAGATTTTCCACTACTCTATGCTGCTGTGTTGGAGAGTAGTGAGAAGTAAGACGGGACAGGTGGAGCCTGAGGGGGTTTGGGCCTTGAGAATCCAAACTAAGGTACCTGAGTAGAGGAGCATCACAGAAGAGGCACTAGCCAATGGAGGAAAGCTATCATGGGTTTACACAATGAAGAAAGAATTGATTTCTAGGCCAGGCACAGTGGCTCATGTCTGTAATCCTAGCACTTTGGGAGGCCGAGGCATGCAGATCACCTGAGGTCAGGAGTTTGAGACCAGGCTGGCCAACATAGTGAAACCTCTTCTCTACTAAAAAAAAAAAATACAAATATTAGCCGGGCATGGTGGTGCATGCCTGTAATCCCAGCTACTCAGGAGGCTGAGGCAGGAGAGTTGCTTGAGCCCACCACTGCACTCCAGCCTGGGCGACAGAGCAAGACTGTGTCTCTAAAAAAAAAGAAGAAGAATTGTTTCCATTCTATAATCAGTAAACATCTGATGGTTTGACAAGTATTCAGCATCAGAATGAGAAATTTTGTATTTGGTAGTTTATAATAAACACTAAAGATAAATAGGAAATATGACAATGTGGCCCACATTTGATAGCAGACACCTGTGCCTAATGGATGATGGGTGTCTGCCAACATTCATAAGCTTCAAAGATGCATCCCAAGCACAGACATAAAGCACTGATATATAGGATGTCCTTGGGTACACAGGGCAGTTTCCTATGCTAGGGACATATCTAGCTCTAATTTCTCAGCAATGTTTTGTACTTTTCAGTGTAGAGGTCTTATACACCTCCATTAGATGTATCCCATAGTATTTTGTGTTTCTGATGCAATTATAAATTATTTAAAAATTTTCATTCCATTTAAGTTTCTTTACCTTTCCCTTTTAAAATACAATTCTTTTAAGTATTTACATATATTGAACATCACATTAGATAACATATAAATTTTTTTAACCATCAAATATGAAACTCTCAGTTTTAGAGACTTTCTTAAAACTTGAAAAGTGTTGCTGCGGTAAAGAAAGAGGAGAAAAATATTTGCATAGAGACACAGTTGAAAATATGAATTCCCTTATTATGACCATAATTTTTTGTTAAGACATGGAACCAGAAGATTTTGTATCAGAATATAATTGATTTTATACCAGCAATCAGTGATAAGACATATGATTATAATAGCTAGCTAGTTGTACTCTCATCTGATAGTTTTTTATTCCAGATGCAAAGGAAAATTTAATATACCAAATTTAATTTTGCCACTGGTAACCATTATAAAATTGAAGACAGTTCTTCAAGAATATTTTAGTTTTCAAAACAAAGCCATACGAAAAGATGCAAAAACATTCTTAAACATCCAAAAGGTAATTAAGAACATTATATAATATAATTTAAATACTATAAAA
The DNA here is from genome assembly GCF_008728515.1 of Papio anubis. Taxonomy (NCBI): domain Eukaryota; kingdom Metazoa; phylum Chordata; class Mammalia; order Primates; family Cercopithecidae; genus Papio; species Papio anubis. The sequence continues at coordinate 119,768,758 of NC_044983.1, forward strand.
AGTAACATAAAGTTAAAGCACCAGATTGCCTACTTATTTCAAAAAGTTATCAAAAAGAAAAAGACGTGTGTGGCAGACATTAATTGCCTACTAAAAATCCATTCTTCCCTGCTTTCTTATTAATACAGTTTGTTGGTTGGTTGGTTGGTTGGTTTTGAGACAGAGTCTCGCTCTATTGCCCAGGCTGGAGTGCAGTGGCACAATCTCGGCTCACTGCAACCTCCACCCCCTGGATTCAAGCGATTCTCCTGAACCAGCCTCCGGAGTAGCTGGGACTAAAGGCATACGCCACCACCTGGCTACTTTTTATATTTTTAGTAGAGACGGGGTTTCGCTATGTTGGCCAGACTGGTCTCGAACTCCTGACCTCAAGTGATCTGCTTGCCTCGGCCTCCCAAAGTGCTGGGATTACAGCCGGAACCACCGCGACCGGCCTATACAGTTCTGATTAGTGTGGATGTCAATGTCCCCTGTTACAGCGTACCTCCCCAGACTCCCTTGCTATTGGTGACCAGTAACCCACCTCTGGCCAATGAGAAACGAGTGGAATTCACTGGGTGGAACTTCTAAGGAAGTATATTAAAGATGGCCAACTCAGCACCAGGCCTTTTGAGTTTCTCCCTTACTCTTTTGCCTGTTTCCTTCCCAGAATGTAGCTCAGCACTTAGAGATGGAGCAGCCATTTTGACACCATGAGAATAAAAATATGTAAGAAAGCCAGAAGGATCTCTGGTCTCAGATGGCAGCATGAAGCTGCCATTACTACCCTCGTTTACCTACTTCCGGACCTGTTTCTATGAGGAAAAGAGAAAAACTAAAACCTTTTGGTTAATCAACTATGTCGGGAAGGTCCTCGCCATCAAGATTTCTGATTCAGTGGATTGGAGGTAGGAACCAGGAACTTACATCTTTTACATGAACCCCAGATGATTCCCATGCCAGTAATGCCAGGATTATCCTACAGAAACTCTCCTTTGGTAGGTGTGAATTGGAAATTTAATGTTAACTGGGGAGTCAAGAGGATTATGAACTTGGGTGGAGGGGTAGCAAGTCAAATGATAAATTGCCAGTGGCATACAAAGGTTTACAAATGACCGCTTAGGCTTGATGTTATGATTCACTAACATTTTCCTTGAATTTTCTAAATTATGCTATTTCACAGAGAAATGAATGCTGATGGTAAAACTGTAAACTGTTTGCAGCAGCAGATTAAGTCCTTCAATCCTGGTTTAACTTTATTATGAAATCCCATTGAATAACTGAAACGAGTATTTCTTCCTGAGGACAGTTGCTCTATAAAATATTGTCTTGGGTGACTTATACCAAGAAATATAAGATCTGTTTGATTCACAGAAATGTAGTTCAGGCAGTTCTGTTTCTAAAAGGCAATACTAAATATAATAAACGGATGCCACACTGGTTTAAATGGATAAATGGTTTTCATTGTCAACATCAATGCCAAAAAATTCAATTTGTTTCTTCCTGAGATTATTATCTTATTTAGACAGTAACCCATTTTATTTATTTATGTATTGACTCAGGATCTGGCTCTGTATCCCAGGCTGGAGTGCAGAGGTGCTGTCATGGCTCACTGCAGCCTCAAAGTCCTGGGCCCAAAGGATCCTCCCACCTCAGCCTCTGGAGTACCTGGGGACTACACGTGTGTGCCACTATGCCCAGCTAATTTTTTTTTAAAGATGGGGTCTCGACCGGACGCGATGGCTCACGCCAGCACTTTGGGAGGCCAAGGCGGGCAGATCACTTGAGGTGAGGAGATCAAGACCATTCTCGCCAACAAGGTGAAATCCCATCTCTACTAAAAATACAAAAATTAGCTGGGCGTGATGGCGCGTGCCTGTAATCCCAGCTACCCGGGAGGCTGAGGCAGGAGAATCGCTTGAACCAGGGAGTCAGAGGTTGCAGTGAGCTGAGATCGTGCCACTGCACTCCAGCCTGGTGACAGAGCAGAGTGAGACTCCATCTCAAAACAAAAAACAAAAAACAAAAAACATGGGATCTCACTATGTTGCCCAAGGTAGCCTCAAACTCCTAGGCTCAAGCAGTCTTCCCAAAGTGCTGGGATTACAGACATGAGCCACTGCACCTGGCCCCCAGTTTTATTTTTTAACCATGATAGTTGTAGCTTTGTCTAGCTACGACAGCTCCCTTCTTAAAACAAATCCAGCAACATACTGTTGTTACACAAAGATAGGCTAATGCTATTTTTCCTTTTCTTTATAAGATAGTAAGCTCCTTAATGATTTTTTTTTCTTTTTTGAGATGGGTATCTCACTATGCCACCCAGGTTGATCTCAAACTTCTAGGTTCAAGCAATCCTCCCCTCTCAGCCTCCCCAGTAGCTGAGATTACAGGTGTGCACCACCACACCCAGTTCAGCTAATGCATTTAGAAGTAAACTTTATTGAGATGTAGGATTACAATTCTTACATTGAAAAGTTTCGTAAAGTGTGTATATGGCAGGTATAAAATTGTTACAGTAGAATTCTATCTTTTTTTGGTGGTGTGGGGTGGGTGGGTCTCACTCTGTCACTCAGGCTGGAGTGCAGTGGCGTGATCTCAGCTCACCACAACTTCTGCCTCCTGGGTTCAAGCGATTCTCCTGCCTCAGCCTCCTGAGTAGCTGGGACTACAGGTGCCCGCCACCACCATGCCCAGCTAATTTTTGTATTTTTAGTAGAGATGGGGTTTCACTATGTTGGCCAGGCTAGTCTCAAACTCCTGACCTCAGGTGATCTGCCCGCCTCGGCCTCCCAAAGTGCTGGGATTACGGGCATGAGCCACCGCACCCGGCCAGAATTCTTTCTTATGCAAGAGTTAGGTACTTAAATGTGCTCAGCTATAGACAGAAATTAAGTTTATAAGTGTCTTAAATTATCCCTGCAGTGTAATACAAATAATAGTTGTCCCTGGTCTTCAAAGATATGAATCCTTAAATACAGAATCCATACTTTCACCCTTTCAGAACTAAAAAGGAACTGAGAAGAACTGACTGACAGGTTCAGACTGCCCATATCTGCCAAGGGCAGGGCATTCAGAGGAAAAGAAGGAAGTCATGGCCCTGCAGCGGTTCAGTCTGTTGGGGATGCCAGCTTGTAAACAAGTAATTATAGTGGCTGTATCACGGGCCCATAAAGGAGAAAGCTGTGAGTTTGAGCCAGGGAGAAGGGGAGGCAGCTCGGGAAGACATCTGAGAGGACGTACTGGCATGGGAGCCAAATTGTAAAGGATGGCAAAAATAAGTCTGTGTGTGCTGCTCGGACAGAGGAAGGGCGCGACATGGGGCAGGGATCATTTTCCAAGGCCAAAGCACAGGGTGTTTTTGAAGAGGGGCTAGATATCATGTCAGAAAGATTAAGCCCACAGTGCAAAACCTCTCAAACACAATGCCAAGAAATGTTAACTTTATTCTGTAAATAATGGGCAGCCATTGAAGGATATCCAGCAGGAAAATGAATTGACCAGATACGCATGTTAGAAAATTTCCTCTGATTATATTTGTTGTTTACAGTCCTTTTTGTTTATCAGTCAGTATGAGAACCTTGGTAAGGAAATTGACCTCTTAATATAACCACTCTAATTTCTTTATATTTCCTTTGAAATTAGCACACAAAATACGACAACTTCTCATGTACCTCTATGTAGTGTTCTGATTATGACCCTTAGAGACTTCTCTCTGAATTTTTTCTTTTTTAAATCAATGCAAGGCCAGGTGCAGTGGCCACCTGTAATCCCAGCACTTTGGGAGGCCGAGGCAGGCGGATCACTTGAGGTTAGGAGTTCAAGACCAGCCTGGCCAACATGGTGAAACCTTGTCTCTACTAAAAATACAAAAATTAGCTGGGCTTGGTGGCAGGTGCCTGTAATTCCAGCTACTGGGGAGGCTGAGGCAGGAGAATCACCCCAGGAAATACAACCCCAGGTTGCAGTGAGCAGAGATAGCGCCACTGCACTCCAGCCTGGGCGGCAGAGTGAGACTTTGCAAAAAAAAAAAAAATTCATGTAAAAAGGAATTTATTATTTTAATCTTTTTAAATTTTTACTTTTTTGGTAGAGAGGGAGTCTAGCTGTGTTACCCAGGCTGGTCTTAAACTTCTTGCCTCAAGAAGTCCTTCTGCTTCAGCCTCCCACAGTGCTGGGATGATAGGGGTGAGCCACCACACCTGACCCCAAAAAATAATTTAATAGAAACTATGTATCCAGTTCTTTTCATTTATGTAGTTCCTAAGGCCAGTTTTTAAGTGGATCTATATAGAGAAAATGTTACCGTGAGAATGTAAATAACCGCTAATGGTGAAAATAATGAAAAGTAAGCTCAAATCTCTAGTAATTGTGCAATACTTGCAATTACATGACACTGATTTGATTGTTCTACACAAAGGAAATTTAGAATCAAACCCAGTTATAAAGGAACCAATTTGTAGGATTGGAGTCCTGAATAATTATCCCATCTGTCCACAGACCAGACAGAGGGGCAGCCTGTTTATCTATATTTATCATATACATATGTGTGCATTTATGGACTATAAAACCACAAATAGAGATAATCTCTAAACTGAACATACTTTGAAACACAATCCAAAATTCAAATAGTAGGCTGAGTACAGTGGCTCACGCCTGTAACCACAGCACTTTGGGAGGCCGAGGCAGGCAGATCACCTGAGGTCAGGAGTTCGAGACCAGCCTGGCCAATATGGCAAAATCCCGTCTCTACTAAAAATACAAAAATTAGCCAGGAATGGTGGCACACATCTGTAGTCCCAGCCACTCAGGAGGCTGAGGCAGGAGAATCACTCAAACCCAGGAGGAGGAGGTTGCAGAGAGCCAAGATCGTGCCACTGTACTCCAGCCTGGGCAACAAGAGCAAAACTCCATCTCAAAAAAACAAAAACAAACAAACAAAAAATGATGCTATGGCTACATTCCTTCTGAAGGCTTCAGACGAGAATCCATTTCCTTCCCCTTCATAGCTTCTAGAAACTTCCTGCATTCCTTGGCTAGTGGTTGTTTCTTTGCCACATTCCAGCCTCTTGCTTCTGTAGTGACACCTCCTACTACTCACTTTGTTGCTCCTGCTTTTCTTTCATAATAACCCTGTGATTACACTGGGCCCACACAAGTAATCAAGGCTAATCTCCCCATCTCAAAATCCTCAATTTCATAACAACTACGAAGCCCCTTTCACTGTGTAAGGCAACACATTCACAGTTCCGGGAGTTAGACCATGGACATCTTCGGAGAACCATTATTTAGCCTACCATAAGGTCTAATGTTCCTGAAAATCTCCTGTGTTGCATGAACCTTATTTTGAAGGTGACCAGTCTGAACATCCCCAAGAGGCCAAGCCCACAGTGCTTCACTAGAAAGGCCTCCTGGACCATCTCATTTCAGGCTAGCAAATCCTGACAGGCTCTAAACAAATATTGTTATTCATATACTTTATTAGTATTCAGGAAAAAAGCAGTGGACACTAGAAAAGAGGATCGATTTATTCTTATTCGCTTTGTTTTCTTTTTGTTTTGTTCTGTTTTGTTTTGTTTTGAGACAGAGTCTCACTCTGGTGCCCAGGCTGGAGTGCAGTGGTGTAATCTTGGCTGACTGCAAGCTCCTCCTCCCAGGTTCAAGCAATTCTCCTGCCTTAGCCTCCCGAGTAGCTGGGACTACAGGTGCATGCCAGGCCCGCCTATTTATTTATTTATTTATTTTAGTAGAGACAGGGCTCCACCGTGTGAGCCAGGATGGTCTCCATCTCCTGACCTCATGATCTGCCAACCTCAGCCTCCCAAAGTGCTGGGATTACAGGTGTGCACCACCATGCCTAGCTTCGCTTTGAATTCTTTCCTGATATACAAGTCCGTGGCCTGGGTCTCTGAGCACAGGGTGCCTTTCCTGGAATCCTGGAGGAACAGAATTGGGGGATCCAATCTTGTCATCTGTTGATCAATATCTTCTATGGTTCCCTATCACCTTCTGGACTAAGCCCAAGGCCTGCATAGTCCTTCTGAAGCCTTTTGAGATCTGACCCATGTCTATCATCAATTCTCCCTGAGCACCCCCTAGTGGTACTTTAGGCACTAGCACTACCAAAGTCCTGTTGATGTCCAATCCTCCATATTCTCTCCACCCCCACTCCCCCACCTACCATGCTTACGGACACATTGTTCCCTCTGCCTAAATGACCATCTGGCAAATGAACCTTGTCTGTGAGTGAACGTTTCCTTTAATGTATCCTACCTCACTGCCTTAGTAAAACAGGCCCCCAGATTATGGGTTCTCCTCTCTATCTGCTCTACAGCACCTGTGATTCTGTAATTATTCAAGTGAGGACCAGCTACATAATTTGTGGGGTCCAGTGCAAAATAAAAATGAGGGGTCCCCCTGCTCTAGGGTGACAGCATCTGTTTGCCATGTGCCTGGATGCAACCGGCCCCTGGGGAGCTGCCCTTGCCCCATCCTCTTAAGCCATGGCACGGCCCTGCATCCCCAATACCAAATCTGACTCCAAAACTGTGGGGTGTGACATAGAAGTGACTGAACGCTTCCTGGGGAGCTGGCGGGGGGCACTTCAGTCACCACACAGCACAGCTTCGTCAAAATGCAGCTCGCAGCTTCTCCCCCAGGTGCCTTCCCACTGCTGCGGGCCTTTGCTCCTTCACCTCCAACATCTCTCAAAATTAGAATCCCTCCTCCCGCTCGGAGCGATTCAGCTCTGCCTGCAGCTTGTACATGTCTGGCCCCTGGCAAAACAAGAGCTGGGTAGTTTAGCCAAGCGGCACCCCCTCGAGTCCACTGCAGATCCTTCATTCACCCCATCACATGCAGAGGGGTTCTGAGTAAAAACAAAACGTTCTGCTGCTCAAGCCAGTGTGGCAAACACTCAGCCAAGCCTCCAGATCCTTCCAGGGAGAGCGTAGGTAGACGGTATCCTGCTCGTGAGGCAGGGGTGGTCCAAGGGCTGACTCGCCTGCTGCCTGCTCCTCCTGGCCCCTGGCCAGACAGCAGCTGGACTCCCTCTGGACCTGCATCCTCGCCCCAGCAGAAGTCTTTTGTCCAGGGGGCAAAAAGCCAGAGATTCTGCAACAAGAATTCAAAGCAAACACAACAAAACAAAATTCATGGAAAGTAGATGACTGCTAAGTTATGGCATGGGGGCCTGGAGGGAGCCTCCGGCTCTGACCTGCTCTGGGATGGACCTTCTCCTTGCACGTTGCTTCGTTTCTGCCCCTGACGCTGGAGCTCACAGAGACGACTTCCTTGTCCTGGTTCTCAACGGAGCTGTAGCTGACGCTGGCATTACCGTGCCTCCCCCCATGCCCAGCCCCCTCACTCCAAAATCCTACTGGCTGTAACAGAGAATACCTTTGAACCAAGATTCTGTTTTAATCATCATTTACATTGTTTTCTTTCCGAAGGCCCCCTCATGTACCCTCCCTAACCCACAAACCTGTTAACATTGTCTTAAGGTGAAATGGCTGTAAAATCAGCATTTAACTAATACATTTATCTGTATTCCTCTTTCAAAAAAAATGAGGAGTCTCTAGTTCAAAAACTATTAAGCATTTCAAGACAGCAAGAGAAGAGCATTAAACTGAGCACGGGGTCCTCCTGAGCCCCGTGCATGTACGACTGCCCAGCTTGCACACCCACGATGCCTGCCCTGACCCTAGCGTGTGTGTACTAAGGATAAGGACAGAAACTGCATCTGTGATCCATGCGTTCTCCAGGCCTTGGTCAGTGCCCCCCGACCCCTGCACACACACACACACATAGACACAAAAATGACAGCTGAGTGGATGTACAAATGAATGAATGAGCAATGTTGAGGATAGTTTTTATTCTACAGAAGACTGTATGTATGTAGTAGTTTCCTAAGGCTGCTGTAACAAATGGCCACAACTCAGTGGCTTAAAACAACAGAACTTTATTTTCTCGTAGTTCTGGAGGCTGGAAGTCCAAAGTGAAGGTGCTGGCAGGGCCACTCTCCCTCTGAAGGCTCTAGAGAAGAATCCTTCCTTGCCTCTTCCTAGATTCTGGCAGCTCTGGCTATCCTTGGTGTTCCTTAGATTGCAACCACATCACTCCCATCTCTGACTCCACTTTCACATGGCATTCTTCCCTCTGCGTGTATCTTCAGGCATCTCCTCTTCTTATAAGGGCACCAATCATTAGATTGAATGCCCACCTGAATCCAGTATAACCTCATCTTAACTATTTACATCTGTAAAGACCCCCATTTCCAAAGAAGATCACATTCTGAGATTCCAGATGAACGTGAATTTGAGGGTGGGCACTCACTATTCAACCCACTACATTTGTTAATAGGATATTCTTCAGAATGCCCCAAGGGTATTGGTTGCTGATATATGTTTAACAATGATGTGACTTGTAACTTCATTTTATTTGCCAAGGGAACCTCGAAGGATCCATAAAACCGTACAGGCTGTAAAGAGGCATGTATAATAAATGAAGTATAACCTGGGGAACTAAACATTTTTAGATGTGGTCATGCAACCAATTATTGTTGAAATATCTTGGAAATGTGAAGGGCAACAACAACAACAAAAATAAATGGGAAGATGCCCAATTTTCCATAGAAAACTTAAGTGAAATCCAGGAACTGCCAAGTTTTCCGCCTGCATTTATACAATGGCTTCCTGGGTTAGGGCTTCCTCTAGCAGAGCCCTAACACCGATGGTTCCCCTCCTTCTAGGTGGAGACTAGGGGAAAGTCTAGCATGGTTAGAATGCCCCTGAGGCTCAGCAGTTTGCATAAATTGTTTATTAAGGGTTAGGAACAGTCTATCACTTTACATATGTTAAGTAGATAAGGATCTCAGCCAGGCCTCTTGGGGATTTTAATTAAAATAAACTGTTAACATTTATTTTTATTTGTGGAATGTTTATTGTTTCATTAATTGTTTAAGCTATCACAGAAGCATGGAGGGTTTAAGGTTTTGTTAATATGTTCCCCTGTAAAAGAAAGAGGAGAATGTTGGTTGGGTAATAAGAGGAATCATGTTTAATACTCATTTGATAGTAAAATAGTTTAATACTCATTTGATAGTAAAAACAAGGGGCGTATGGACCATTTCCCATTCCCCAGGTGCCCAGCCAAGTCACTTGGTCTCTTTTATTATTTATTTATTTATTTTTGAGACAGAGTCTTGCTCTGTCACCAAAGCTGGAATGCAGTGGCACAATTTCAGCTCACTGCAACCTCCACCTCTTGGGTCCAAGCAAATCTTGTGCCTCAGCCTCCCAAATAGCTGGGACTACAGGCATGCTCCACAATATATAGCTAATTTTTGTATTTTTAGTAGAGACGGGTTTTCACCATGTTGGCCAGGCTAGTCTCAAACTCCTGACTTCAAATGACGCACCTGCCTTGGCTTCCCAAAGTCCTGAGATTACAGGCGTGAGCCACCATGCCAGGCCAGATCACTTAGTCTCTTAAGTCACTTAGTGTGCCTTTAACATGAGAAGCAGAGACATAAAGGCTTTACATTAGAACTTCTGACTCACAGCCAGGCTCAGTTGTTACTGCCAGAACTGTTATTCCAGAATTTTGGGAGGCTGAAGCTAGAAGATTCCTTGAGGCCAGGAGTTCAAGAACAGCCTAGGCAACATAGCAAGACCCCATTGCTACGCAAACTTTTTAAAAACAATCTCAGCTTCTTGGGAGACAGAGGCAAGAGGATCACTTGAGGAAAGGAAAGAAAAACTTCTGAGTCAAGAAAGAAAGAGAGAGAAAAGAAAGAAAGAAAAGAAAAAGAAAGGAAGGAAGGAAGGAAAAGAAAGAAAAGAAAAGAGAGAGAAAGAAAGGAAGAAGAAGAAGGAGAAGGAGGAGGAGAAGGAAGGAAGGAAAAGAGGAAGGAAGAGAAAAAGGAGGGAGGGAAGGAGAGAAAGAAGAAAGAAAAAGAAGAAAGAAAGAGAGAAAGGAAGAAGAGGAGGAGAGGAAGGAAGGAAGGAAAAGAAAGAAAGGAAGGAGGAAAGGAAAGAGAAAAAGGAAGGAAGGAAGGAGAAAGGAAAGGAAAGAAAAGAGAAAAGAAAAGAAAAAGGAGGAAGACTGACTCTTGAGTCACCTAATGCTAATAGAGTTCTGTGGGCATCCATGCTGTCTTGTTCCACCTTACCACCCCTTCCCCTGTTTCCTCCAAGTGCAGCAGAAAATGCCGCAGCCCCTCAATCAATCAACCATGCTAGTTTGTGGTGGATTTATTTGTAGGGAGCTGATGGCTCTCGTCTTTTCTCTCAAGATTCATTTCCCTGAAATGGGGGCTGTAGACTGGAACTGCTTTGCTGCCTCAGTGTTGCCAATGCCCCTTGTCTGGAATGAATTCCTCTGGTGTAGCCTCAAGGGCATTGTTAGGAAGTATGGTAAGATAAATCTCTGTTACTGTCAGGTTGTGTCCTTAGATGAGAATACCCCATCTCATGGGCTGAGTCTCTCAACCCCACCATACACAAAATGGAGCAAAGATTTTTATCCAGGACTGGATCTAGGACAATGGGAGATTACTAGGACCAAACACCATTTATTTCATCATTCATTCCCTTGTGTCTTCCTTTTTCATGTATTCACTCAATCAGGAAGTATTTATTGAATGTTTGCTATGTACTGGTCACTGTGCTAAGCTCTGGAAGAGACAGTGATGAATAAGGCCATTCTGCTTCCTTCCTTGACTTGCTGGAAGAGAATGGAAGTACATAATATATAAGTAATGAGCAGGTAAAGAAGAGAGCAGGTTATAAGAATGCACTAAGGAAATAAAGAGGATGCCGAGAAAAATCAGCTTGGGAAAGGCACTTTAGGTGGGCAGGTGAGGCCGCTCTGAATGAGGAGGTGACATTTGAGCTGAGACTCATGAATGAAAAGGGAGCCCTGTGAAGATCTGAAGGACAGCATCCCCAAGAGGGGAAGCAGGGATAAATGCTGTCGGACAGCAGAAGATCTGGATCATTTTAAGAACAAACTGCAGACCAATGTGGCTGGAGGAGAGTGAGCAAGGGTGAGATTGATGTGAGATGAGTTTATAAGGCTGGGCAGGGGCCAGACTGTGCTGGACTTAGAGGGGGCATGTGGACAATGGCCTAAGTACAATGGGAAGACAGTGGAGGGTTTTAAGTGCATGGAAAATGAATTCCAGGTACAAATGAGGATTGCAGTTTCTGACTAGAAATCTGGACCAAAGATAATGGTGACTGTACTAGGGTGAAGAAATAGGTGTGGAGAGTTGTGGACACATTCAAGGTATGCTTTAGATTAGAGTAAACAAACCTTGCTGACAGAATGGTTGTAGAGAATTAGGAAAGGAAAGATGCAAGGATGACTCTCATAACTTTTTGAAAATCTGGGCAACCAAGGCGTCAAAGAAGAAATCGAAGAGAAATTATAAAATATCTTGAGACAAAAATGAAAACAGAAGATACCAAAACTAACAGGATACAGCAAAAGCACTACTGAAAGAGAAATTCAGAGCGAAAAATACCTACATTAAAAGAGAACAAAGATCTCGAATAAGCAACCTAACTTTACATTTCAAGGAACTAGGAAAAGAAAAACAAATCTAAGCCCAAAGTTAGGAGAAGGAAAGAAATAATAAAAATTAGAGCAGAAATAAACGGAATAGAAAATGAAAAGCAATGGGAAAAAAAATCAACAAAACTAAGAGTTGATTTTTTGAAAAGATAAACAAAATTGACAAACCCTTACCAAGACTAACTAAAAAAGAGAACACTCAAATAAACAAAATCACAAATGAAAGCAGAAACTTTACAACTGGTCCTACAGAACTAAAAAGCATAATAAGCGACTACTACGAATGGTTGTGTGTCTATGAACTAGATAACCTGGAAGAAATGGGTAAGTTCCCAGAAACGTACAACCAAGACTAAGTCACAGAGAAATAAAAGGTCTGATCAGTACCGTGAAGATTGAATTACTAACCTGAAACCTCCCAAGAAAGAAAGGCCCAGGACTAGAGGCCTTCACTGGTGAATTCTACCAAACATATAAAGAAGAAATGACACCAATCCTTCTCAAACCTTGAAAAAATTGAAGAGGAAAGAACATTTCCAAACTCATTTTATGATGCCAACATTACATTGATATCAAAGCCAGACAGAGATATCCCAAGAAAAGAAAACTATTGGCCAGGCATGGTGGCTCACGCCTGTAATCCAGCACTTTGGGAGGCCGAGGTGGGTGGATCACCTAAGGTCAGGAGTTCAAGACAAGCCTGGCCAATATGGCGAAACCCATCTCTACTAAAAATATAAAAATTAGCCAGGCGTGGTGGTGGGTGCCTCTAATCCCAGCTACTTGGGAGGCTGAGGCTAGAGAATCACTTGAACCCAGGAGACGGAGGTTGCAGTGAGCCGAGATCACACCATTGCACTCCAGCCTGGGTGACGAGTGAAACTTCATCAAAAAGAAGAAAGAAAGGAAGAAAGAAAAGAAAGAAAAGAAAGAAAAGAAAGGAAAGAAAGGAAGAAAGAAAGGAAGAAGAAGAAAGAAAGAAAGAAAGAAAAGAAAGAAAGAAAAGAAAAGAAAGAAAAGAAAGAAAGAAAGAAAGAAAGAAAGAAAGAAAGAAAGAAAGAAAGAAAGAAAGAAAAAGAAAGGAAGGAAGGAAGGAAGGAGAGAGAGAGAGAGAGAGAGAGAGAAAGAAAGAGAAAGAAAGAGAAAAAGAAAGAAAAAGAGAGAAAGAAGGGAGGGAGGGAGGAAAGAAAACTATTCACCAATAACCCTGATGAACATAGACGTAGAAAATCTTATCCATTTTGTCTTGGGATGATGATGACAGTGATGGTGTTGATGATGATGATGAAGCAATAATAGGCAGAATATTTTTTGTAACCTCTGAGGAACAGAGAAGTGGCCAGAAATTTTTGATCATTCACTAATGTGCCAGGAACTATACAGAAGATTTCATACATTATCATTTTTAACTCTCTTATAACCCTATAATATCAGCTCAATTATTAACACCAATGTAAAAATGAAGCTGAAGCACAAAGTGTTTATGTGACTCGCCCCAGGTAACACAATAGAAAGCAACAAGGACAGAGAGCTGGACTCAGTGGCTCACATCTGTAGTCCCAGCTACTCGGGGGGCTGAAACAAGAGGATCACTTGAGCGCAGGAGTTTGAGGCCAGTCTGGACAACATAGCAAGACCCCATCTCTTAAAAAATAAGAGAGAGAGAGAAATGAAGGCAGAAATGGAATCCTACCCACAAGAATCTCCCTAAAAATCCAAGTACATGACTACCTTGTTTCCTCTGCGTCCCCATTGCCTAACACAGTGCTTGTTATAGAGTAGGAACTCAACCAGTGTTGATCGTAAGGGTATGGCTAGGTGTGCCTGATGCCAAGTCCACACACCACGATGTCCATCCACACAGATGTGGCAAGAAAATAATATAAAACCACTCGTGAAGTCATGACTCCCTGGCTCACCTATTTTCCCCCCTCTATCTCCCTTTCTGCTTTAGGTCAGGCCCTGTGAAGCATCTTCATGATTATGGTTAGAGAAGAGAGTGCTGCAGGCACCTATATGAAACAGGACCCACTGAGCAGGAGAAGAGATGATTATGAGAAATCCAGGGAGAGCTATTTCCTGAGATAGAGCTGAAAATAAACTAGACTTCTCTATGAGGAGATGATAATAGCAAGTAACATCTTCTAAGAGCTCATCTGCTCTATTCAATTAATCACAAAAATTTATGAGTTGGGGATTAGTAATATTATCACCATTTTATAGGTGTAGAAACTGCAGGAAGGTAGGCTGGGCAAAGCGGTTCACACCTGTAATCCCAGCACACTGGGAGGTCCAGGTGGGTGGATCATGAGGTCAGGAGTTCGAGACCAGCGTGACCAACGTGGTGAAACCCCGTCTCTACTAAAAATACGAAAATTAGCTGGGCGTGGTGGTGGGTACCTGTAATCCCAGCTACTCAGGAGGGTGAGGCCTGAGAATTGCTTGAACCTGGGAGGTGGAGGTTGCACTGAGCCAAGATGGCATCACTCCAGCCTGGGCGACAGAGTGAGACTCTGTCTCAAAAAAAAAAAAAAAAAAAAAAGGAAATTGCAAGAAGGAGAGGTTGACTGACCTCTCTAAGGCATCCTGGTTGTTGGCACAACTGGGGCTCAAATCCAGGCAGTCCCTCTGCTCATGACCATTACACCAGAATCTGGAAGGCATGTACTGTGGGTGAGATGACTCTTCAATAATCGGCACTGAGGAGAAGCCACACTAAAATATGCTCATGAAAATGCAACTCTGCAAGAGAAAAATGTCTGCCTGTTGCTTTTTTAATGGTTGAAATAAAATTATATTCCTGTCACAACCAAGAGAAAGGCTTAGAGCCTAGAGAATGGCTTAGATTATGCAATTGCTTCTTTGTCCTTGCCAAGGTAAGGACATTTTATCTAATGGACATGAACACTCCCATCACTAAAAAAGTACATTCTGTCTCAGGCTTTGGTCAATTTGTTTTCCCAGATTAACTTCTGCAACTATCTAATACTATCTCTCTAGTCAGACTAGTCTATTCACTTCCCCCAAAACACCCATTTCTGGACCTTTTCTCAAACCAGTTATCTTCCTAGGATGTTCTTTTTCTCTCTCCCCTTATCGAAATCTTACCTGGCCTCAAGTCATTAACACAAAATCTTACCTGGCTTCAAGTCATTAACACAAAATCTTACCTTGCCTCAAGTCAGTAACACAAGGTACATTTTAGATTGTCTGAGATGTAGCTTGTTATATCCAGGTTCTTGTGTCCTACCCCCAGAGATTTGTGTTCAGACTTGCTTAAATCTTCGGTGATTCCAGGAATTAACTTTTTAAGCATGCTCCCTAGATTCTGACAGGGTGTGTGTGGTGTGTGGTGTGTGGTGTGTGTGTGTGTGTGTGTAGGTAGGTAGGTAGGTAGTGGGATCATTTTGAGGGACATTGCTTTGGTAATGGGAATTTAAAACATGGTTGGAGGCCAGAAGACCTCTGGACTAGGAAGAGCATTTGAAGCCATCCAGTTCCGCATTATAAATTTTCTTGTGAGGAAACTGGGGCCCAGAGAATGGAGCTCTACCTTGTAAATTTACTAATGCAGAAACTGAGGCCCAGATAATTTAAGTGATGTGCCCAGGATCACACAGTTATGAATTGGCTGAGCTGGTACAGCCACAATCCCAGCTCTGTCTTTCTCTAACACAAGATTTTCCCTAGATTCCATAGCAATAAGCCCCAAACCCTACCCTAACCACACAATACACCACCATCACCACAGGAGGATTGCCTAGGCTGGGTTAAGACCCACACACGAGTTGTGTGGTCTTGTGCAAGTTACCTGGTCTCTCTTGGGCTCAGTTTCACTGTTAATAGAGCAGGTATAAAACTCAGCTCACAGGGCTGTTGATATGGTTTGGCTGTGTCCCCACCCACCCAGATCTCATCTTCAATTGTGACTCCCATAATCCCCACATGTTGTTGGAGGGACCAAGTGGGAGATAATTGAATCATGGGGGCAGTTTCCCCCATACTCTTTTTGTGGTAGTGAATAAGTCCCACAGGATCTGATGTTTTTATAAGAGGAAACCCCTTTTGCCTGGCTCTCATTCTCTCTTGCCTGCTGCCATGTAAGACGTATCTTTTGCCTTCGCCGTGATTGTGAGACCTCTCCAACCACGTGGAACTGTGAGGCCATTAAACCTCTTTTTCTTTATAAATTATCCAGTCTTGGGTATCTTTATCAGCAGCATGAAAACGGACTAATATAGCTGTAATGCAGATTAAGTGAAATAGAATGCAAGGTTTTTCATGGGACAAGGCCAGAGAAAAATACTGAGAATAAATATATGCTTTGGGCTATATTTTGGAGTATTAGTTTACATTGTTTTCTTTTTCCCAGTTATTCTTTTTCCCTTTGTTGCCATGCATGTTTGTGGCCTGCTCCCTGCTCGTCACCCCAGGATGGATGTAACAGGAGAAATTAGAAATAGCCTGCCCATCTTCCTGAAATTTTTTCCCAGAAGCCTAATCCCCAGGATCAGGAAGGAATCCCAGGGACAAACTAAAAGTCTTGACAAGAAGCCTGGGGACAAAATGAAGAAAGGAAAATTCTGCTTGGGATGGGGATTTGAGATTTGGGATGGGGGAAATGAGGGATGAGAAAGGTCTATAGGTCCTGGCTGAAGAGGGAAGTAGGTCCTACATCCCAATATAGTCTCTGGGTTTATCTGGGCAGGCAGAAATGCAGGAAAACTCCTTCGAAAGTCCCTTGACCCAAGTGCGGTGAGGAACGCTTAAAGGCCATGCAGATGTAGACAGTGGTAATCACAGCTGATCACCCACCATCCTTCCACAGTTTGGCATCATCAAAATGTTAAAATCACAGCAAAATCTCAGGTATCAGGAGGGCTTGCATAACTATGGCCCAGCCCTCAGTGGAGAGAAGTCCAGCAATGAGGTCAGGCCAGATGCAGTGACTCATGCCTGTAATCCCAGCACTTTGGGAGGCCGAGGTGGGAGGAAATCATTTGAGCCCATGAATTCAAGACCAGTTTGAGCATTATAATAAGATCTTGTCTCCACACACACAAAAAAAAGTTGACTACATTTTTAATTTAAAATTAAAATTTTTAATTTAATTTAAAATTTAAACCACCAGTGTGGTGGTGCAGGTACCTGTAGTCCCAGCTACTCAGGAGGCTGGGGTGGGAGGATCACTTGAGCCAAATAATTTGAGGCTGCAATGAGCTATGATTACACCACTGCACTGCAACCTGGGCAATAGAGTGAGACCCTGTCTCTTAAAAAAAGTGTGGGAGGTTAGGGGGATGAGGTCAGTTTTCTATCAGCCAGGAGGAAGGTCACCTTGAGATAGAAATAAAGTTCAATTCTAGAAAATAAGGCAGCCACTACTTGTTCCAACTGTAGGGGCTAAGTGTCCACTCACAATCAAGAGAATGCATGAGTGGCCTGTGCTTCTCACATTCCTTATTGCACTGCTGGCTGGGACTCCCTGAGCTGTTAAGGTTGAGGGAACAGTGCAATCTCAGGCCCTTATTCCAGCACCCCCATGCCATTCCCAGAACAGCCAGGAGCAGATCCAGGTTTAACGGGGCATTGAACTTAAACATTTGTGGCCCTGTTTAAGAAAAAGAATACAAAATTACACATACAAAGTTAGGAACAAAAGTGACCTCTGCTGGCTTCTGAAGTCATGCCTGGCTCCTGCTGCTGGCACCAGCCTTCAAGTGCCCACGGCCCGTCCCTGCGTGACAAACACACTTGCAGCCAGGCCCTCAGTGCTACCTGCCCCTAGACCGAGAGAGAATACCAAGGACCTTGACAGCCCTGGTAGTCACTGCAGTGCTTGCTGCCAAGGGCGATGCAGTTGTCCATGTTCCAGAGCCCAGCTGCCTGAGCCAACAAGACATAGCACCTGCCAGAGCCCGCAGCAGGCATGAGCCCACACTTGGCCCTGCTGGAGGGACAGCCACAGCGTGCTGCAGCTTGGTCACTGTAATCACAAAAATGTGGTGACGATTCACAATGTAAAACAAGTAAACTCTGCCTTCAAGATCACGTTGTCGGGCCGGGCATGGTGGCTTATGCCTGTAATCCCAGCAACTCAGGAGACTGAGGCAGGAGGATCACTTGAACCCAGGAGGTGGGGTTGCAGTGAGCTGAAATTGCACCATTGCACTCTGGCTTGGGTGACAGAGTGAGACTCTGTCTTAAAAAAGAAAATGCTTTAAAACTTGGAATGTAAATACATAAGTGTCTACTATATTATTTTCAGTACATTTGACATATGTTGTAACTAAAATAAACTTAATAAGATATTTAAAAATAAGTAAATAAATATTTCCAAAAGAAGACTAGGAATAGTCTACACCTCACAGAAACCTTAGAAAACTTAATTAATATAAAGCAGCGGAATCAGGGCCAGGCACATGGCAAACACTTGTTGAATATTCATTGTTTTCCTCAGTGCCACTATTTTACATAATTTTAAAGCTTTCTTTTCTTTTTTCTTATTTTTTAACTGTCCTAGAAGTCAACCGAGATGGGACAGAAAGGAAAGAAAACCCTGGAATGTCTTCTTGAAGAAGGCGATCCTAAATCTGAATCCAAATTTTCAGAAATATGTCTCCTGGGTGAAGGTGAAGGTAGCAAGAGTCTGCCCAGCAACCCCCAACCCCCCTTTTTTTTTTTTGAGACGAGTGGAGTTGTGCTCTCTGTTACCCAGGCTGGAGTGCAGTGACATGATCTTGGCTCACTGCAACCTCCCCCTTCTGGGTTCAGGTGATTATCGTGCCTCAGCCTCCTCAGTAGCTGAGACTACAGGCGTCCGACACCATGCTCAGCTAAATTTTGTATTTTTAGTAGAGACAGGGTTTCACCATGTTGGCCAGGCTGGTCTTGAACTCCTGACCTCAAGTGATCTGCCTACCTCAGACTCCTAAAGTGCTGGGATTACAGGTGTGAGCCACAGCACCCAGCCTCACCCAGCTCTCCCTAGTCTCTTTTAACCTCGCCTGTCTGACTCACATATTTTCCCAGCTGCTGATCTTTGCTCTTCCTCTCCTCTCTGTCTTTAATGTAAACCCCGCTCCAGAAGCTCTGTTGTTCCCAGGGCCTTTCATGCACTGCCTAGAGAAAGACCACTTACTGGCTAGTGTTCACCACTCTCCCTCATGTGTCCTTGATTACAGGGACCGAGAGGTAAAATCAAACCATTTTCCAGCCTCCCCAGTAGTCAGGAGTAGCCATGGGAACCCATTTTGCCCTCCAGAGGCAGGCGGAAGTCCATGGGGCGGATGCTTCCCCTGGACCCCTTTAATGAAAAGTATTGGCAAAAACCGTGATTACTTTTGCACCAACCCAGTAAAAAGGGGTCCAGGGCTGGTGTTGCTGCAAAGGGAAATTGTGTTGAAGTTTCCATTACTTGTTGCCAAACACACTCACGAACCTGACTGTCCTGTCAGTAAGGGATGTTTTTGGGTTTTTGTTTGTTTGTTTTTGTTTGTTTGTTTGTTTGTTTTTGAGACGGAGCTTCACTCTTGTTGCCCAGGCTAGAGTGCAATGGCGCGATCTTGGCTCACCTCAACCTCTGCCTCCGCTTCCCGATTCTCCTCCCTCAGCCTCCCGAGTAGCTGGGATTACAGGCATGTCCCACCATGCCCTGCTAATTTTGTATTTTTAGTAGAGACGGGGTTTCTCCATGTTGGTCAGGCTGGTCTGGAACTCCTGACCTCAGGGGATCCGCCCGCCTCGGCCTCCCAAAGTTCTGGGATTACAGGCATGAGCCACCGTGCCCGGCCATAAGGGATGTTTAATGGAGATGCATAGACAAAAACCTGTGGGGCCCTTGAGGAGCCCTGGACATCCCTTCCAGCCGAAGGCCAAGTACCGCACATTCCTCACCATCCTCAGCTGCCTCGGTGCAGGTGCCTGCTTCCATCTAGTGTCCATATTTTAAAACTACACCACTGCTTTGGGACGTGAACTATTTTTCCCTCAGCATTTTCTTCTTTCCTTCCGTCACTCATTCATGCATTCATTCATTTGTTCATTTATGAAAGGAAAATAAAATCTCAGAACCTCAATTTAGCCTGCCAAAAGGAAAAAGAATAAGCCAAAAGCCGAGTCATGCAAGAAGCTGCCTTTTCTTTTGTTCCTAAGCAGATGCTACAGATAAAAGGCCAGATATCTCCAGCTGCTCGATGTCCACCTTATCTATCAAGTGCCGATTTACTGAGCATAAACAAATACACAACTGACTATCCCCCACCTGCTCCTTGTCTCTTGCAACATGTGGATTCTGTGATGTGACTGGACCTTCCCTCTTTCCCCGCCAGCCTACTCTTCCCCTTTAGACACTGAAGCCCACAAAATCACCTTTGGAGAAACGCACAGATCACAGACTGTTTCTGTGGTTTCTGTGTTGCCTTCTTTTGGTATGTGCCTTACATTGGCTTCTAAACTTTACAAACTTCTACATTGACTGAGACTTGCGTCAGACATATTTTGGTTGACAAATCGGCATCCAACAGAAGGGACTCTGAGTGGAGGTGGTTCTGACCTTTGATGAATCTGCCATCAGTGCTTGGTACCAGCCCGGGCTACTTTTATTGCTCAAACTGTTACTGGAAAGGGGTCTGGAACCGATCACAGAGTGAGTTCTTGGATCTCTCGCAGGAAAAAATTCTGGGCCAGTCACAGAGCACAGTGAAAAAAGCAGGTTTATTAAAGACTACTCTATTATAGAGTAGGGCATCCTCAGAAAACAAGAAGAGGAGGCCAGGCACGGTGGCTCACACCTATAATCCCAGCACTTTGGAAGGTGAGGTGTGATAGTTGCTTGAGCCCAGGATTCAAGACCAGCCTGGGCAACGTAATGAGACTCCATCTCTACTAAAAATAAAAAGATTAGCCTGAGTGGTAGCATACCTGCAGTCCCAGCTGCTAGAGAGACTAGGCCATAGGATCTCATGAGTCTGAGATGTTAAGGCTGCAGTGAGCCATTATCACGCCACTGCACTCCTGCCTGGATGACAGATAAGGCCTGTCTCAAAAGAAAAAAAAAAAAAAAAAGGAAAAGAAAAAAAAAGTAAGAGTAGGACTGTGAACACAAATAAAATGCTATATAAAAAGGGAGCTGGCCAGGAGTGGTGGCTCACACCTGTAATTCCAACACTTCGGGAGGCCAAGGCAGGTGGATCACTTGAGGTCAGGAGTTCAAGACCAGCCTGGCCAACATGGTGAAACCCTGTCTCCACCAAAAATATAAAAAATTAGCCAAGTGTGGTGGCATGCACCTGTAATCCCAGCTACTCAGGAGGCTGAGGCAGGAGAATCATTCGAACCTGGGAGGCAGAGGTTGCAGTGAGCAGAGATCATGCCACTGCACTACAACCTGGGTGACAACACAGGACTCTGTCTCAAAGAAAAAAAGAAAAAGAAAAAGAAAGAAAGCTAAGAATAATGAACTTATGTGCTTTATTATAAAGGCTTGTGATCAGCTTGTGACAGGCTGATGTTATCTTCTTGTGTAACTATTGAGTTCAGCAGGATTTTAGGGATATACTATTATCTATTAGTATAAGAAACCTATTGTCTATTAGTATAAGAAGCCTATTCTTAAACTAAGAATACTTTTTGGTCTTGAGATATCAGGACATCAAGACTTTTTGTTAAGTTCTACATCTTGTTTACTTAGCAAATATCATTAACTTATTCTCTCAACCATAAAGGTCTTGTGAAGGAGAGTGCCTAACTTCCCGGGAATGGAATCTAGCAGGTTTCACTTCATTTGGCCTTATTCAAGATGGGGTCACTCTGGTTTGGACACCTCTGATATATTTTCCTCCTCCCTTTTATAAGGGGATCCTTAATTCTAAGTACAGAGGAACAGAGGTCCATCTTCAGAAATGTCTTCAAGCTGAACAGGGGCAATGATATTCCTCCCTAACCATTGGGATCCCTTGTATTTAGATTGGAGAGGAGTTCACTCAGCAAGTGTTGGCATGGTGAGGACCAATCATTATTGTGACTTTCAACAAAAGGTGAAATCTGGAAAATTAGTAAGTGTTCAATTTGAAGAAGCTATTTAATAGGTTTACCTTGTTTCTTTTTCTTTTTTTCTTTTATTTTTTTTTAGATGGCATTTTGCTCTTGTCACACAGGCTGGAGTGCAATGGCGTGATCTCGGCTCACTGCAACCTCCGCCTCCTAGGTTCAAGTGATTCTTCTGCCTCAGCCTCCCGAGTAGCTGGGATTACAGCTGTGTCGCACTATGCCCTGCTAATTTTGTATTTTTAGTACAGATGGAGATTCACTATGTTGGCCAGGCTGGTCTTAAACTCCTGACCTCAGGTGATCCGCTTGCCTCCGCCTCCCAAAGTGCTGGGATTGCAGGTATGAGCCACTGTGCCTGGCCAGGTTTACCTTGTTTTCTTGCACAAAAATTACAACAGCAATACATTCCATAGCAACAAAACAGAATCTGTTCCAATCATCTGAAAAAAAAAAAAAAAGGTTTTCCATGAACCAGACAATTGCTGGAACCACCCTGATATGAGGTCAACTGACAGTGTGTCAACAGCAGAGATAAGGGTGTCTAAGTCCTTCATGGCCTGAGTAATATTATGTGAATGGTATGGAATATACAAACAACATTCCACTTTGATGATAGCACAAGATCCCCCTTGAGCTGCTGTTAAAATGCCCAAAGCCATGCTGTTTTGTAACGCTACCTGTCTAATTTGAGAAGTCTCTTCAGTTAGTAGGATAATAGCATGCTGTGTCGTATTGAAAGCTGTAGCTGTATGTTGGAATAGGGATTCGACTTGCCACTTGACATCCATTACAGCTGCCTCTGGCAGTAATATAGCCCCCGAGTAAAACCACCAAGGAGGGTCGGGCGCAGTGGCTCACGCCTGTAATCCTAGCACTTTGGGAGGCCAAGATGGGTTGATAGTCTGGGTTCAGGAGTTCGAGACCAGCCTGGCCAACATGGTGAAACCTCCTCTCTACCAAAAATACAAAAATTTAGCTGGACGTGGTGGTGTGGGTGCCTGTAATCCCAGCTACTCTGGAGGCTGAGGCAGAGAACTGCCTGAACCCTGGGGGAGCGGAGGTTGCAGTGAGCCAAGATCACACCACTTCACTCCAGCCTGGGTGTAAGGGTGAAACTCCCTCTTGGAAAAAAAAAAAAAAGAAAAAAAAAATCACCAAGGAGACCACTTTGGTCACCTGTGATGAGATATCCCAACTTTCCAGTTAGATGAGAGAGAGTCTCATTTAATGAGGATATGCCCTGAGAGATAAGGATGACCCCATGTACATCTTCCAATCCAATTACAAGGTAAATATGGCCAGCCGTGAGACCGACATGCCCATAGCCAACCCCAAGGAGAAAGACAGGCAACCAGTGGCTAGGACTTATTCTGCCATCCCATCCACACTTGGTCACTTACAAGGGCGTGATTACATTTTTGGGGTGGTAACCTTCCCATATTACGGGTCTCAGTCTCTTTGTAACTGTTACTGTCTCTTTCAAAGCATAGAGGTACTATGCTTGATACCAGCACTTGGACAGCTGTCATCCACCCAAGTCCATCATGCACAGCATGACAGGGCAGGGTGGAATTTAGCTGTTTCCTCATTAAACCAAAAAGATGCTTCCTTGTTTCATTGTGAGAAATGAAAGGGTTGGACCCTTTGTTTTTGTAGTACATGGGAAAACGTGATGGATGTTCATTCCAATCATAATGATGATCCCATGAACTCATATTGGCTGGTGGGATGTGTTATGGCAGCACCACGGTGGAGGAGAGCTGTAGTTCTCCGCACACCTGGTGATCCATTTGGTTGTGTAGGGAGGCTGGAGTTTGTGCCCATTCAGCAAAGAGATTGCCTCTTAGCTAATACCAATATATGTCCAGAACTGGGATACTAATCCAGATTTTTATGTTATTCATCTTTCTTGTTTCTTCTGAGCAGGAGCTAGAGATCACTGGTTGGTTCACAGGAATAAGTGGAATCAGTCTCTTACGTTCCAGCAGCCTGTGGGACTTCATGAGAAACAGGCTTAATTCAAGATCAATGAACCCAGCTGCTTCTTCCTTGAAGTGTAACTGCGGTTGAGGTACTAAGGAGTACTTACTCGGTAGGGTCCTTTCCACTGTGGGAAAGTTGATCTACTGGGGACCATTCTTTTCAAGTCATTAACAGGAGCCCATTTCCTGGCTGGATTACAATAGGATTTTTTTCCTTAGTGAAGGAAGGAAGTCTCTCATTTCTGTATTCAAGAAGAGCTTTTTGCACATAACCTAAGTTGGCAACATAATTCTGTAATTTGAAAGTATCTGTATCTACTAGGAAATCCGCAATTCTTTCAGAAAGGCCTTTCCATACATTATTTCAAAAGAGCTGAGCTACAGCCTTCCACTGGGGCAGCCCAAACTTGCAGCAAGGCCACAGGCAATAGACACAGCCAGGTTTCTGATGTTTCCTGTCAGAGCTTAGCAAGGATCCTCTTTAGAGTTTGATTGGCCCTTTCTACTTTTCCTAAGACTGGCCTCCATGCAGAATGAAGACCATATTGAATTCCTAGAGCGGATGCTGTGTCTTGGGTTATTGTTGCTATGAAAGATGGGCCATTATCACTCTATAAGCTTTTAGGCAACCTGCATCTGGGAATCATTTCCTTAAATGAAAATTTAGAAACCTTGATTGACTTTTCAGGCCAGATAGGAAAAGCTTCAATCCAACAGGTAAAGAATGGTATCAACCAACACTAATAAATATTGGAATCCTTTACATGGGGGCATTTGGGTATAGTGTGTTTGCCAATCTTCTTCTGGGTATGATCCCCTATGCTGAACAGGCTTTACTAGTGGAGTAGGTAAAAGTTGGTTCTTTGAGTTTTTTAGGGGGGCACACAATTCACAGGCCCAAGTCACTTGTTTTACTGTTCTAAGAAAGTCTTTTCGGCCAGGCGCGGTGGCTCACTCCTGTAATCCCCAGCACTTTGGGAGGCCGAGGTGGGTGGATCACAAGGTCAGGAGTTCAAGGCCAGCCTGGCCAACATGGTGAAACCCCGTCTCTACTAAAAATACAAAAATTAGCTGAGCGTGGTGGCAGACGCCTGTAATCCCAGCTACTCGGGAGGCTTAGGCAGAGAATTGCTTGAACCTGGGAAGCAGAGGTTGCAGTGAGCTGAGATTGCACCACTGCACTCCAGCCTGGGTGACAGAGTGAGACCCTATCTCAAAAAAAAAAAAAAAAAAAGTATTTTCCTATAAACAGATGAGCCATATTAATTGAAATGAGAAATCTCTTCCCAAATGAGTAGAGCCATGCCAATACTTAACTATTTTCCATTGATCAGCCCTTGGGACATATCATCTGTCATTTGCATCAGCCATCTGGAAGTGTTTGGAGTTAACCCATGGGTTTTAGCCCATTTTTATTCTTTTCTAGTATTAACCATGCTCTAGCTTTATCGTCACCAAGGCAGTGGGCACCAACATGCCTACCAGATTAACTGGTTCCCTCAAATGCAGCTGTCTCAGCTGTAGCATCTACAAAATAAAAGAAAAATGCCCTTTTATTCTTTTAGAGTTTTTTTCTTTTTTCTTTTCTTTTCTTTTCTTTTCTTTTCTTTTTTTTTTTTTTTTTTTTTTTTTTTTTGAGATGGAGCATTGCTCAAGTTGCCCAGGCTGGAGTGCAACGGCACTATCTCGGGCTCACTGCAACCTCCACCGCCCTGGTTCAAGCAATTATCCTGCCTTAGCCTCCCAGGTAGCTGGGATTGCAGGAATGCACCACCACACTGGACTAATTTTTGTACTTTTAGTAGAGACGAGGTTTCACCCTGTTGGCAAGCCTGGTCTCCAACTC
The DNA here is from genome assembly GCF_008728515.1 of Papio anubis. Taxonomy (NCBI): domain Eukaryota; kingdom Metazoa; phylum Chordata; class Mammalia; order Primates; family Cercopithecidae; genus Papio; species Papio anubis. The sequence goes on from NC_044983.1 coordinate 119,794,192, forward strand.
CTGACCTCATGATCCGCCTGCCTCGGTCCCCCAAAGTGCTGGGATTACAGGCGTGAGCCACCGCACGTGACCTATTTTGGAGTTTTCCTTTTGATGTCCCCTGCAGTGAATCACAGCAACTTCTTTAGGCAGCGAGGAAGCATCTAGTAGATTTAAAATTCCGAAATAATGTTCTATAGGGGAGCCCTTAGCAGTTAAAGAGTCCCCATTATTTCCAAATAGCAGCATGAGCGTGAACACCAGGAAGCCATACTTGGAGTTTATGTACGTGTTAATTCTTTTTTTAAATTATTATTATTTTTTGAGACGGAGTCTCGCTCTGTCTCTAGGCTGGAGTGCAGTGGCACAATCTTGACTCGCTGCAGCCTCTGCCTCCTGGGTTCAAGTGATTCTCCTCCCTCAGCCTCCCGAGTAGTTGGGACTACAAGTGTACACCACCATGCCCAGCTAATTTTTGTATTTTTAGTAGAGATGGGGTTTCACCATGTTGGCCAGGCTGTTCTGGAACTCCTGACCTCAAGTGATCTGCCTGCCTCAGCCTCCCAAAGTGCTGGGATTACAAGTGTGAGCCACTACACCGGCCCCAGTAGCCCATCTTTTAAATCTGGCCAGCTGGAGTAAATTTGTTCCATAGCTTGTGTACATGAATGATCTAGGGTGCCTGTGGATCCAAGTAGATAGGTTGCCAGGATTAAGTACTTCTGTTATACTTTAAGAGTTATATCAAGAGTATTTAGCGATAAAGCCTGATACTTTAATAACTACCCCCTACTCATCTATTGGTGCCATTTAGCTTCCAGGGCCTCTTGTTATTTGGTGTGGGGTCAAAACCTCCAGATGTTGTCCCAAAGTTAATTTATTGTCTTTATCTAAGAGAAGAGCAGTTGTTGCAACTTCCCTGAAACATCTGAGTCATCCTGAAGCCACATGGCCAATTGGTTAGAAAAATATGCCATGGGTCAAAGGATGTATCCCTGTTTCTAGACAAGAACACTCAGGGCTGTTCTTTGTTTCTCAGCCACATAAAGGAAGAAAGTAAAGGCTGTCCCTAAACCCACGGGGAAGAATTGTCCAAGTTGACACAGAAACCAAATGATTATTAGGTAATCAAAAGTAAAGACCACAATAGGGGACTCAGAAAAAGAAACGTTTCACTAGGGAAGGGAAACGACAAAGGTCTACAAAGGACTGTCCAAGTTCAGGTCAGTAGTGGCAAGCAGGACAAGATTCACATGGCCTTGCCATTTGTAACCAAAAAGCAAAAGTCATTCCATTAGCAAGGAGATGAAAAAGAACTGCTGAAAAGCAATCTCCGGTTTTCCATCCTGGAGCAGTTCACCTACAGGGGACTGGTATAATTACTGCCAGGCTTAATCTTTCACATTAGACCTTTTCATTTAAAACTTGTAAATGCGAAATTCCAGGTAATCTTTGCAGAAAAGGAGAGACAATAAACAATTCATTTAAGTGGTCTAGATCTAGAGAAAGTAAATATTGCAGAGTCATTTGTCCCCAGTGTCTTCTAGCAACATGCCAGAACAGACAGGCAAATGGCCCATAACCCAAAGGCAAACAAGGAAAAGGAAAGTTAAAAACCTCAGGACCGGTTCAACGAGACCTCTCTCATAAAGCAGCAGTAGAGCGGAGAAAGCAATCAGGAAACTGGCAAGTGGCAGCCTTTGGAAAGCTCTTACAGAGAGCACAAGGAGGACAGATCCACAGTTGAATAATGGTTAACATCCCATTGTGCTGAACCCATTTTCAGCTGTGAGGGGCCTTTAACCCTCCCAAGTAGGCCTCAAACCCAATCTTAGATAAGTCCTTGTCCTTCATCGGTATAAAAATATATTCCCCTACTTACCCAAAGTCAGTCAGTTGGTGCTGCGCAGTCTATTTCTTTTGGGTTGAAAGTCTCACCTCAATAAAGTCCTTGGAAGCTGCCACAGGAAATGTTACTTAAAAGGAATTTTGTTCCAGACCCAAAAAGCAGGTTCTTGGATCTCAGGCAGGAAAGAATTTAGGGCCAGTCACAGAGCACAGTGAAAGAAGCAAGTTTATTAAAGACTACTCTATTACAGAGTAGGGTGTTCTCAGAAAGCAAGAGGAGGACCCCACACCAAAAATTATGTAGCTAGCTAAGAATAATGGTCTCATGTGCCTTAGTACAACAGCTTGTGATCCGCTTGTGACAGAGTATTAGTGGTGTTATTCTCTGTGTAACTATTGATTTCAGCAAAAAGTTATGAATATATTATTATCTTTGAAGAGAAACCTATTCTTAAACTAAGAATGCTTTCTGTTCTCAAGATATCAGGACATCAGGACATTTCCTTAAGTTCTGGGTCTTGTTTAGTGAGTAAGAATCATTAGCTTGTTCCCTCAACCAAAAGGTCTTGTTACGGGTAGAGGGTGTCCAGGTTCATGGCATCTTGAACAAAGAATTGGACAAAATGTACAAACCAACGAAAGAATGAAGCAACGAAACCAGATTTATTGAAAATGAAAGTACACTCCACAGGATGGGAGCAGCCCCTATCTAGGGGCTCAATAGCCAGGTTACAGAATCTTCTGGGGTCCAAATACCCACTAGAGGTTTCCCATTGGTGACCTGGTGTTCACCCCATGCAAGTGAAGTAGTGGCCTGCAATCAGAGGCTGAAGTGAAGTTACAAAGTTGCACTTCTATGCAAACGTCTTATCGCAGGTCATTATTTCATTTGCATGGAGTGCACACCAAGTGGTCAATGGGAAACCTCTAGTGGGTATTTGGATTGACTGGTGGCTTTCTGCAACCAATCAGAGGTACTTTCAATTTTCCATTTGCCCTGCAGAAAAGCAGGTTTGCAAAGGGAGTAACCTCTGGTCCTTTTTGTTACTTAGGCATAGAAAGTTGAGGTTTTCCTTTTGATTTAGTTCTAGGAAGTCAGTGTGAATCAGCCTTAGGTTTCCTGCCTCCACACCCTATTCTCCTGCCTCAGTCTTATGATGGAGAATACTTAACTTTCTGGGAATGTAACCCAGCAGGTTTTGCTTTATTTAGATTTTATTCAAGATGGAGTCACTCTGGTTTGGACTCCTCTGACAGTGGGAGTGAAGTAGAAGTGATAGGGTTTCTTTACAGTTCTTATATCCAACTATTTGATTTAGTCTATAGGGAATTCCCCTTTGTCTTCTTTAGGCATATTGAAGCATTTCAACAGGTATTTAGTACCTGTGAGCTAGCCAACTTGTTACTTTGTATCTTTTTAAGTACCTACTCTTTACTAGTTATTGTCTGAGGCACTATAACATCTCTATTCACTATAGCAATCTTCTGAAGATTAGATTCCATTTTATAAGTGAAGATTACAATTTTGAGGGGTGATATGATTTATTGGAACTCAGATCCTTCTGACTTTCAAATAGCTGTTTCTTGGACCAAAGGACAGTGAAATGGTGATGACTGTATCTGCATGAAAAGGGAACAAAGAAGCTGTCTGACTCTTCACTTTCAGCAAATAAGGTGGCTGCTGATGCTAACCTGAGCGCAGCATTAGGCTATGGGAAAGCTTTCTCCAAATTCAAATAATCATTTTGTTACAGGAAAGGGGTCCCAATCCACTACAACAGGGGGTCCCTGGATCTCATGCAAGAAAGAATTCAGGACAAGTCTGTGTGCAAAGTGAAAGCAAGTTTATTAAGAAAGTGAAGGAATAAAAGCATGGCTACTCTATAGACAGAGCAGTCATGAGGGCTGCTTGTTGCCCATTTTTATGGTTATTTCTAGATGATATGTTAAACGAGGGGTGCATTATTCATGCCTCCCCTTTTTAGACCATATAGGGTAACTTCCTGACGTTTCCATGGCATTTGTAAACTGTCATGGCGCTGGTGGGAGTGCAGCAGTGAGCACGACCAGAGGTCACTCTCGTGCCTGTTTTGGTTTTGGTGGGTTTTGGCCGCTCCTTCACTGCAACCTGTTTTATCAGCAAGGTCTTTATGACCCGTATTTTGTGCCGACCTCCTATCTCATTCGGTGACTTAGAATGCCTTAACCATTTGGGAATGCCGCCCAGTAGGTTTCAGCCTCATTTTACCTAGCTCCTATTTAAGATGGAGTTGCTCTGGCTCACACGCCTCTGACAATTTCATGTTCATTTTTCTCTTTGAATTCATGAGAAGCACTGAAGAGAGTGCATGAGGTTTCTGGAAAATGCCAATTTTAAGTCTTTTAGTCCATAAGATTCCCTGTTATAAATTTCCTCCCCGGCTGAAAAAAAGTAACGGTTGACCATAAGAAAGATGGCGGCCGCAGCTTCTCCCCGGCAACCCGACGCCATTCTCCAGCAATCGCATCGATACATTTAGTGCCTGCCTGTTTGCACGTCATTTCCGGCGCCGGCATGGCGGGGTGAGCAGCCGGCTGCCTTATTAAGACTCAGAATTTAATCAGCCTGGTGAGCCCACTCTGAGGAGATGGAGTATCGCTGAGGTGATGGGAGAGAATGTGGTCGTTAGCAACATGGAGAGAGAAAGTGGGAAGCCCGTGGCTGTTGTCGCAGTTGTGACTGAGCCTCGGTTTACCCAGCGATACAGAGAATATCTCGAGAGGCAGAAACTCTTTGATACACAGCACCGTGTGGAAAAGATGCCGGATGGCTGGGTGGCGCTACCAGTGCTGGGAGAGACGCTTCCAGAGCAGCACCTGCAGGAGCTGAGAAATCGTGTTGCCCCAGGCAGTGCCTGTATGCTGACGCGGCTCCCGGATCCTGTTCCTTCAAAGAGGGCCCAGGGTTGTTCACCTGCCCAAAAATTGTGTCTTGAGGTGAGTCGCTGGGTGGAGGGCCGGGGAGTCAAGTGGTCAGCCGAGTTGGAGGCTGATTTGCCCCGATCATGGCAACGGCATGGTAATCTCTTGTTGCTGAGTGAAGACTGTTTCCAAGCCAATCAGTGGAAAAATCTGGGACCGGAACTCTGGGAGACCGTTGCCTCCGCACTTGGCGTCCAGCGTTTGGCAAAACGCGGGCGGGTATCACCGGATGGCACTCGAACTCCTGCAGTGACACTGCTGCTGGGTGACCATGGCTGGGTAGAGCATGTGGATAATGGTATCCTTTATAAGTTTGACGTGACCCAGTGTATGTTCTCCTTCGGAAACATCACTGAGAAGCTTCGAGTGGCATCCTTGTCCTGTGCTGGAGAAGTGCTGGTGGATCTCTATGCAGGGATTGGTTATTTTACGTTGCCTTTCCTAGTTCATGCTGGTGCTGCCTTCGTCCATGCTTGTGAGTGGAATCCCCATGCTGTAGTTGCTCTGAGAAATAACCTTGAGATCAATGGAGTAGCAGATCGGTGCCAAATACACTTTGGAGATAACAGAAAACTGAAGCTCTCAAATATTGCAGATAGGGTGATTCTGGGGCTGATTCCCAGCTCTGAAGAAGGCTGGCCCATTGCCTGCCAAGTGTTACGGCAAGATGCTGGAGGCATTTTGCATATCCACCAAAATGTGGAATCTTTCCCAGGGAAGAATCTTCAGCCTCTTGAAGTCAGCAAAACAGAGAAAGAACATTGGCTGTATCCTCAGCAAATTACCACCAACCAATGGAAAAATGGAGCTACCAGGGATACTAGGGGAAAAATGTTGTCACCAGCCACCAAGCCAGAGTGGCAAAGGTGGGCAGAATCTGCAGAAACTCGAATCGCCACTCTTCTTCAGCAGGTGCATGGGAAACCGTGGAAGACACAAATTCTGCACATCCAACCAGTGAAATCCTACGCTCCCCATGTGGATCACATAGTCCTGGATCTGGAATGCTGCCCCTGTCCTTAAGTTGGCTAGAGGAGGTGGACCCTGGGACACATGGGATCCATGTACGAGTGGTCCTTACTGTATCTGTTCAGTCGAGGTTGTCATCCCTTTTGTCCCGTGGTGATCAGTTTTTTTCATATTTTGTAGCCCTGAAAGCAGGCTCTAGATCAATTCAAATTATTTCATTTGTCTTCCATTGATAACATAGAAAATGAAATACCTATTTGGGAGAAGCAGCATGGCCCACTGAAATGAGGCTCAGTTGTGCAATTATGAATTCCAAATTCTGACCTCAGTTCTGGAATTGAAGTTTCAGTATGTTTTGGCCTCGGGTTTTGTTATTTGCAAAAGGAGAGTTTCTTTGAATTGTCTCACATCGCTATTTATTAAGCAGCTATACACAGGACATTGATTATTTTAAGAGTGAAAGACACAGTACTTTTTCCAAATTGCTCTGGCTACCATATAGAAAATTGACTGGAGGAGGGCCAAGATGGAAACAGGGAGACCAGTGAGGCGGCTTCTGTGGTTGTCTAGGTCTGAGGTGATGGTAACTTGGACTAGGGTGGTGGTAATGGGACGTAGATGGATATGATAAATAAAATTGACAGACCAAGCAATGGAATCAGAATAAGTCCTTAACCTGATGGTGCTTTGTTATTATGACTAAATTAGAGAGAGAAGGGAACAAAAAATATTTTAGTGTATTTACATTCCCTTACTGTGGCATTCCTAAATGATTGTGGGGGGATGTCTTATAAATTTGATTTGTGGTAGAAATATGGTTAAGAATCACCAGTCTATTTTTCTTTTTTTTAAAAGCTCATCTGCTGAGGACGAATCACTATTCTAAATCATAGGGAATCTAGATTTCTAGCCTCAAGCTTGTGCAATAGCTGCCAATTAATAGGTATTAAAGTTCCTATTAAAATCTTAGATTTGTATAGGCCTCATACTCCCTCTTCATCTTCCTACCGTGGCTGAGAACACGAGGGACAACCTAAGAAGCTATAAGGAATGTGAAATATTCTGCAGAGCATTTCCAGCCTCACCTTATTTTATGGCTGTCTGCCATAAAAGATGGTTTGCCATTGGAGTGACTAATTGTTCGTTGTTTTTTGTTTGTTTGTTTGCTTTTTTGTTTTTTTGAGACAGAGTCTTGCTCTGTCACCCAGGCTGGAGTGCAGTGGCACTATCTCAGTTCACTGCAACCTCTGCCTCCCAGGCTCAAGCGATTCTCAAGCCTCAGCCTCCCAAGTAGCTGGGATTACAGGTGTGCACCACCATGCCCAGGTAATTTTTGTATTTTTAGTAGAGATGGAGTTTCACCAGTTGGCCAGGCTGTTTTGGAACTCCTGACCTCAAGTGATCTGCCCACCTCGACCTCCCAAAGTGCTGGGATTACAGGTGTGAGCCACCACGCATGGCCCTGGGTGACTAATTGTTGATTACCACTCAGAGCTTTGTTTTGGTGTATTTTAAAGCTATCTAGGCTGATTTGCTAGGTGAAGGAAATATAGAAAAGTGTGGCCTTATATGATTGTACCTGACATTTGGCTGACTGGATTTGGGCATGGCTACTCATCTTTCTCTTGCAACAGTAGCAGTAAGGACAAGTTGGTGCTGTTTGTGTTATCCAACAAATATTAAGTGCCTATTATATACAGAAGCCACAGGAAACATAACGATCCATTAGATAGAGTTCCTGTCTCTGAGGAACCCACAACCTAGCAGCCAAAATAACAAAGGTACTCAAAGAAAGACTTGGAGTGCAGTAAGATAGGTGCCATGGAAGTGGTAGCATGTTGTAGGAATGCAAAGATGGGAAAGAAGAGTTCTCAGAACTGAATAGGGAAGTCTTCAGAGGTAGTGTTTGAATTGGCTCATGAAAACTGGGTAAGATTTTGATGGGCAGGTTGCAGGTAGAAACAGGCACTAGTAGAAGAGAATAACAGATGCAAAAGTTTGAATCCTCAGAAAATGGTATGTTGTCATTAGATAAGTTTGGAATAGAGGAAGCAGTGAGAGATGTGTTGAAGATGGGGGCTGTTGTAAGGATTAAAAAGCACTGTGTCTTATACACAGTAATCCCCTAGGGAGATGTTAGCCAGCATGTGATCCCACCACAAAAGCAAACAGCCTGCTTATTTCCATTCCCATCTCACAGAGTGGCCTCCCTGTGTTACCTTAATCATCTTCTCTTGTTTCTTGTTTTGTTTTTTTTGAAACAGAGTCTTGCTCTGTCACCCAGGCTGGAGTGCAGTGGCGCAATCTCTGCCCACTGAAACCTCTGCCTCCTGGGTTCAAGTGATTCTCCTGCCTGAACCTCCCAAGTAGCTGGGACCACAGGCATGTGCCAACACACCTGGCTAATTTTTTTGTATTTTTAGTAGAGATGGGTTTCACCGAATTAGCGAGGATTGTCTCGATCTCCTGACCTCGTGATGTGCCTGGCTCGGCCTCCCAAAGTGCTGAGATTACAGGCATGAGCCACCATGCCCAGCCAATCATCCCCTCTTTTACATAATGGGTTTTTCCTCACTTGTGTGCCCATGGCTTGCTGTCCTCAAATTAATGCTAAAGATAGCAACCTGGAGGTTAAGCCAATATGGGAAGGGAACAAGGAGAAACAATGGGGAAGATGAGCCAGAGAGTCAGTCTGGGGACTGAGGATTTGCCTTTTTGCCATAAGCGCTGGATAGATAGCTGATGTCAGGTGTGGCCAGTTGAATTCATTCGACCAACAGTTGTTGGACTCCTGCATGCTTGTGCTCTCCGTCTCTCATATATATATAACATATATAAAATGTAAACATATATGGGCCCTGTGTGTGCAGTGATGAAAGACTGACATGGCTCTGCCTTCATATTATTTATTTATTTTTATTTTTTGGAGATGGAGTCTCACTCTGTCGCCCAGGGTGGCGTGCAGTGGAGCGATCTCAGCTCACTCCAACCTCCACCTCCCAGATTCAAGCAATTCTCCTGCCTCAGCCTCCTGAGTAGCTGGGATTAAGGCATCTGCCACCATGCCTGGCTAATTTTTGTATTTTTGGTAGAGACAGGGTTTCACCATGTTGGCCAGGCTGGTCTCGAACTCCTGACCTCAGGTCATCCACCTACCTTGGCCTCCCAAATGCCTTCATAGAATTTAGATTCCACTCATTCAACTCCTGACTCCTCTACTTTCTGTGTGACCTCAGGCAAGTCATGAATCTCTCAAGATTTAGTTTCCTCATCTATACATTAGGGTAAACAATTGTACATATCCTATAGGGTAGTTCTTAGGCGTAAATGAATATATGTTAAGCTGTCATCATCGTGACTCACTGAGTGGTGAATACTTTTGTGAAATAAAAAGTATCTGAGACAGGTCTCAATCAGTTTAGAGGCTTATTTTGCCAAGGTCGAGGACACACGGGAAAAAGACACGAGTCATAGTAGGATCTGTGGCCCGCACTTTTTCCAAAGAGGATTTTGAAGGCTTCAGTATTTAAAGGGGAAAGTGAGGGTAGGAGGGCTAGGGGTAGAGGAAAAAAACGAAAAGGAGTGTAGGTAGTGAGTTAGGTGGTCATATTCTTATGAGGCTTTGATTAGTACTCACTGAATCCACGTTACATGTGAAGTGGGGTAGAGGAACAGTCAATTATGTATTTGTCTGGACTCAGCACATCTGCATATGTCTGGGGTGGGCAGAGGGATGGTTTCTAGTCTTGTCTTTGTGCTGTATCTGTGAAGATAAGCTGTTTACATTGTCAAGGTAAGGGAGACCAACTGAGGAGATATGTAACCTTCTATCTTGCAGCTGTGTTTAGGCACTTTTTTTGCATGATTGAGTTTCCAAGCTTCACTTTTCCCTTTGGCATAGTAAGTTTGGGGTCTCCCTTTTTTGTTGTTGTGGTTGAGATGGAGTTTCACTCTTGTTGCCCAGGCTGGAGTGCAATGACGTGATCTCGGCTCACCACAACCTCCGCCTCCCAGGTTCAAGTGATTCTCCTGCCTCAGCCTCCCGAGTAGCTGGGATTATAGGCACGTGCCACCATGCCCGGCTAATTTTTGTATTTTTAGTAGAGACAGGGTTTCTCCATGGTCAGGCTGGTCTCGAACTCCCGACCTCAGGTGATCCCCCTCCCAAAGTGCTAGGATTACAGGTGTGAGCCACTGCGCCCAGCCTGGGGTCTGACATTTTATTTTCCTTTCACACTTCATTCTATCAGTCTTTGTATATGATGAACCACCATTTCCTAATTTGGCTGTGAGGGGTTGCTGTTATGTCTGGCCTACTTGAGGCAGAATGTCATTATTTTGAAAAGTCATTCACTGGTTAATTAGGAGATACTGTGTACTCTCTCCATTAAGAGAGAGTGCTTGGAGCCAGTGACATAGAGATGAATAAAACTGAGTCCTGCCCACAATGGGATCACTCTCTGGTGACACGGATACAGAGAAAACAATGTCAATGCTGTTTACTAAGTGCTTAGATAGAAATATGGGTTTTTATGGGCACACATAGGAGAGGCAGCCACCCTCATTTGAGGATGTGGGTTGAGGATTGGACAGGGTGACTGGGAAGGTGGGAGCAGGGATGCCTAAGGGAGTGTTAAAAGAATGAGCAGGAGTTAATGTGTGAATGGAAGAACAGAAGCCTCCCTTAAGCTTTTTCTCTACTTAAGCATGTTCATTTACATTTCAATTTTCTTTGAGGACTTGCTGGGTTGCCCTAGTTGGGAAGAAGCATCTTATGGAACCAAGGAAAAAAGACTGAAGGGTTCAGGAGGCTCATGGGGTCCTTGTCATTTCAGTCCAGCAATTTGTATAAGCTCTAAAGGCTTCCCATGCAAGCTGCAATATTAGTTGCCAGTCAATGCAGCTACTTGATAGCGATATTGTGATTTTTTTAAAATTAGTAATTTTTTAAAACTCCCTCAAACTTGAGCTGCTTTATTAACTTTGTAATTTTAAAAAATTATATGAGTTAACTAATATATGAGTACAATATGTGCCTTTGAAATACACAAATAGGCCTGGTGTGGTGGCTCATGCCTGTGATGCCAGCACCTTGGGAGGCTGTGGCGGATGGATCACCTGAGGTCAGGAGTTTGAGACCAGCCTGTCCAACATGGCAAAACCCTGTCTCTACTAGAAATGCAAAAATTAGTCAGGTGTGGTGGTGAGCTCCTGTAATCCCAGCTACTTGGGAGGCTGAGGCAGGAGGATCTCTTGAACCCAGGAAGTGGAGGTTGCAGTGAGCCGAGATTGCGCCACTGTACTCCAGCCTGGGCGATAGAGCAAGACTCTGTCTCAAAAACAAAAAACAAACAAAACCATACACGAACAGAAATTAAAAATGGTAGAATTTAAATTTCATTTTCTCCTACCCTGGGCACACATGTGACAAAATCCAGTGTGTATCGTTCTGAACAGCCTCAGGGTACAGCCATTTTATATTGCACAAGCTGTAAAAGTAGTCATTTTCAAACTAAACTATTACTTAAAATGATCACAAGTATTTAAAATGTTTAAAATAAAGATCCAACCCTGTTCACTTGGGAAAGTTTGGCAGTTCCTTAAAATGTTGAACATAGGGTTATCATATGACGCAGCAGTGAATTAACCAAATAAATAAGACATGTGATAGAGGTATATACACCCAAGAGAATGCAAACATATGTCCACACAAAGGCTTGTACATGAGTATTTGTAGCAGCATTATTCATAACCAAAATGTGGAAACCCAAAGTCCATCAACTGATGAATGGTTAAACAAAATGTCATATCTATACAGTGGAATCTGTAAAAAGGAATGCAGTACTGATACATGGTTTCTGGATGAACCTTGAAAACATTATGCTGAGTGAAAGAATTCAGTTGCAAAAGGTCATTTATTGGCCAGAATAGGCAAATTGAGGAAACAGTTCCCAGGTGCTGGGGGGAGTGGAGACTGGAGAATGACTGCTAATAGGTACTGGGCTTCTTTTGTGGGAAGATGAAAATGTTCTGAAAATAGATGGTGGTGATCACTGCACAACTCTGTAATATATGAACCAGCTATTTAATTGTATATTTTTAAAGGGTGAACTTGCCTACTTGCTTCAGCAACATATATACTAAAAGGGTGCGTTTTGTAGTATGTGAATGATATCTCAAAAAAGCTGTTGGGGGAAAAAAAAAAAAAAGGAAAGAAGTTGGAAACATTTCCTACAGGAAGGAACACCAGAGCTGCATTTTGTTATTTTTAGGGTCTTGCTTTGTTGTCCAGGCTGGAGTGCAGTGGCGCAATCAAGGTTCACTGCAGCCTGGGCACGGTGGCTCCCACCTGTAATCCCAGCTCACGCCTGTAAACTTTGGGAGGCTGAGGAGGGCGGATCACCTGAGGTCAGGAGTTTGAGACTAGCCTGGCCAACATGGTAAAACCCTGTCTCTACTAAAAATACAAAAATTGGCCAAGTGCAGTGGCTCACGCCTGTAATCCCAGCACTTTGGGAGGCTGAGGTGGGCGGATCACAAGGTCAGGAGTTCGAGACCAGCCTGGCCAAGATGGTGAAATCCCATCTCTACTAAAAATACAAAAATCAGCCAGGGGTGGTGGTGGGCGCCTATAGTCCCAACTACTCGGGAGGCTGTGGCAAGAGAATCGCTTGAACCCAGGAGGCAGAGGTTGCAGTGAGCTGATATCATGACACTGCGCTCCAGCCTGGGTGACAGCGAGACTCCTTCTCAAAAAAAAAAAAAAAAAAAAAAAAAACCCCACAAAAATTAGCCAGACATGGTGGCAAACACCTATAATCCCAGCTACTCAGGAGGCTGAGGCAGGAAAATCGCTTGAACCCAGGAGGCAGAGGTTGCAGTGAGTGGAGATCGCACCACTGCACTGTAGCCTGGGTGACAGAGTAAGACTCTGTCCCCCCACCAAAAAAAAAAAAAAAGACTCACTTGCAGCTTTGACCTTCTGGGCTCAAATGATCCTCCTGCCCCAACCTTCTGAGTAGCAACCTCCCCCACCCCCCACCCCCGAGTTCAAGCAATTCTCCTGCCTCACTCCCTCCTGGGCAGTTAGATTACAGGCATGCACCATGCCTCTGCTAATTTTTGTGTTTTTAGTGGAGACGGGTTTCACCATGTTGGCCAGGCTGGTCTTGGACTCCTGACCTCAAGTCATCCGATCCACCCACCTCAGCCTCCCAAAGTGCTGGGAATACAAGTGTGAGCCACTGTGCCCAGTCATAATTTTTAAATTTTTTTATAGATATAGGGTCTCACTATGTTGCCCAGGCTGGTCTTGAACTCTAGGGCTCAAGTGATCCTCTAACCTCAGCCTCCCAAAGTGCTGGGATCACAGGCATGAGCCATGGTGCCTGTCCTAGAGCTCAATTTTGAATAGGATCAACCAGGTAAAGGCAGAGGAAGTGAGGGCCCCTTAACCTCTTCTCCAAGATAAGCTATTTGTCTCATTGAAACTTTCTCTTGAATCTTACAGTTACCATTGTGTGTTTCCTGTAGGCCCTTCTCCAGATTCTCCAAGTTGATCCCAAGAACCTTTTCACTGAGCCCAGAATTGACTCACAGTATCCATCCCAATTCCCCTTTCTCTTAAAAAGGAGAAGCTGGAAAACTCAAGTACTAAATTTCCCAGCCTCTCTTGCACAGACAGTGGCCATGTGAACCAGTTCTGGCAAGGAGCTGCAGGCAGAGGTCCCCAGGGAGGGCTTTGGGTCTCTGACCCTGGAGATGTAGCAGCCATCTCTCCAAGCATGCTAAGACTGGCAGAGCAGCATTGTAGGACTCTGATTTCTTAAGGGGATCTCTGATCAGCTACACAGCCCTGAAATAGGTCTATCTCTGAACTTGTCATGTGAAAAAAAATAAGTAAAATAACTTGCAACCCCACCCCCAAGTCTATTTAAGTCACTGTGGGAATTTTGTTTTTTAACTTACAAATATTTCTACCTGATATTCTGAGTACTAGATTAACCAAATAAATGAGACATATATAATAGAGATGAGTAAATACAAACTGAGCAGGAATGCTCACAGAGCTCATACGACCCAAAACAGGGCATCTTGAATCAATTCTTTTTTTCAGATGTTTCAACTGTTAATGCTTCCATCCAGTGAAAATGCTGTGGAAATAAAAACTTCATTCATTCTTTTTTTGAGACGGAGTTTTGTCAGCCCAGGCTGGAGTGCTGTGTCGGATCTCAGCTCACTGCAAGCTCCGGGCCCCGGTTCCCGCCATTCTTCCTGCTCTCAGCCTCCCAGTAGCTGGGACTACAGGCACCCACCACCTCGCTAGTTTTTGTATTTTTAGTAGAGACGGGGTTCTGTTAGCCAGGATGGTCTCGATCTCCTGACCTCGTGATCCGCCCGTCTCGGCCTCCCAAAGTGCTGGGATTACAGGCTTGAGCCACCGCGCCCGGCCCCATTCATTCTTGAAATTAATTTATCCATGACTCCAAGGACTGACTGCCTTTGGTCTTTTTTTTTTTTTTAATCGAAGTAATAGATACTCAATAATGGGATTCGTTCCCTGAACAGAATCTAACTCAGGCTGTAGCCATAAAAGCACAGAAGCTTAGCTACTAGACCACAGGCTGGAGTGTTTTGTTTTGTCTCTTTTCCCTTCTCTCTCTTCTTGCCCTTTCATACATGTTTTTGGGGCCCCATAATGTACCAGACACTGTGGCAACCACTGGGAGTAAAATAGCCAACAAAACGAGACTCAATCCCAGACTCCATGGACTTATACTCTAATGAGAGGGATAGACATTTATCCAATAATCACACACAACATACAACATTTCATATAACAACTTGCATTCTAGTAAATGCTGGGAGGAGAGATTCTCAGGGTACAATTGGAACCTATGACAGGGGTTGGCCTGGTCAGGAAGGTCAGGGAAGCCTTCCCTGAGAATTTGATGACTTAGCTGCGAGCTGAATGGTGAGTAGGAATTAATGAGTGGCTAAAATGGGGAACAGTTTTCCAGGCTCTGACAGTGTGTGCAAGTGCCATGTGGAGGAGTTTGAGGGGCCAAAATGAAGGGTAGGGTGGATGGAGAGGAAAGAGTAAGGGGTGAAAGAATGTTAATTAGGCTGCAGAGTTAAGTGATGGTCAGATCAGGCAGGGCGCAATGTAGGCTATATTAAGAACACCATCCCAACAGCAGTGGGATGTCATTGAAGGGTCTAAGCAAAAATGTGACATGGTTAAATATGTGATGTCTTGCAAATTCAGTTCATCAAAATCCTAGTATTCTAAAACATTTTAAAATATACTCAACACATACATTAATCCCCAATATTCCTTAATCTGCCCACCCTCATTTCCAACAACTGTGGTGACATGGGATTGTACAAGGAATTGGCTTCATATACATAATTCATAGTCAATACATTTTGTGTTTACCTTCATGGGAAAAATGCTGGCTCACAGAATTAGTTGACTCAGTTGGGATGTATTCTTCCATTTGCTGGAAAAGTTTGTGTAAAATTGTTATTACTTCCTTAATGTTTGTTAGAAATCCTCAATGAAGCTATCTGGGCCTGGATTTTTTTCTTTATGGGAAGATTTGTAACTATAAATTCAATTTCTTTAAAAGAGTTTTTTAGGGTATCTATTTCTTGGCTGAGCTTTCGTAGTTTGCATCTTCAACGAATTTTTCTGTTTTATCTAATTTGCCAAATACACTGACACAAAGTGTTCAAAATGTTCCCTTTTAACAACTGTGGAATCTGTAGTATTATCACCTCTTGTTACCTATACTGATAATTTGTCTTCTCTATCTCTTTCCTGATCAGTCGGCCTAGAAATTTATCAAACTTACTTAGCTTCTGAAAGAATCAGCTTTTGGTTTCATTGATTTTCTCTATTGTATTTCTACTGTGTGTTTTATTTTATTTTATTTTTTGAGACGGAGTCTTGTTCTGTCGCCCAGGCTGGAGTACAGTGGCATGATCTCTGCTCACTGCAACCTCCCCTTCCTGGGTTTAAGCTATTCTCCTGCCTCAGCCTCCCAAGTAGCTGGAATTACAGGTACGTGCCACCAAGCCCAGCTAATTTTTTATATTTTTAGTAGAGACAGGGTTTCATCATCTTGGCTAGGCTGGTCTTGAACTCCTGACCTCATGATCCACTCTCCTTAGCCTCCCAAAGTGCTGGGATTACAGGCATAGCAACCGCACCCGGCCTACCTTTTCTTTTGATTTCTGCTCTCATATTTCTTTTTTTTCTACTTACTTTGGACTAGACCACCACCATTTTTTGCTCCCCACTCTTCTCCTTCAAGGACTGCAATTATACACCATGCATTTGGCTGCCTGAAGTTGTCCCACCCTTTAGTGATGCTCTTTTTATTTTGGTAGGAGGTGTGTGTCTTATTTTGTTCTTTTTACTCTCTGTTTCAGGGAGGTTCTACTGCTATGTCTTCAAGTTCACTAATCTTTCTTTCTGCAATATCTTATCTGCCATTAATCTCATGTAACATATTTTTCAATCTCAGACATTGGAGTTTTCATCTCTAGAAGTTTGATATGGGTCTTTTTATACCTTCTCTGTCTGTAATATCTTCAGTCTTTCCTCTGGTTTCTTGAATATATGGAATGTAATTATAATAATTGTTTTAATGTCCTTGTCTAATAATCTTCATCATCTGTAATTTCTGAGTCAGTTTTGACAGAATGTTTTATTTTATTTTTTGTTTGTTTTGAGACGGAGTCTTGCTCTGTTGCCTAGGCTGGAGTGCAGTGGCACGATCTCACTGCAACCTCCACCTCTTGGGTTCAAGCGATTCTCCTGCCTTAGCCTCCTGAATAGCTGGGACTACAGGTGAGTGCCACCACACCCTGCTAATTTTTGTATTTTTAGTAGAGACAGGGTTTCACCATGTTGGCTAGGCTGGTCTCGAACTCCTGACCTCAGGTCATCCACCTACCTTGGCCTCCAAAAGTGCTGGGATTACAGGTGTGAGCCACCGCACTCAGCCTAGAATGTTTTATTTTTCTTATTATGGGTTGTATTTTTCTGTTGCATGCCTGGTAATTTTTGATTGGATGCCAGCCATTGTGAATTTACTTTGTAGATTATTTTCATATCCCTAAAACAGTTTGAACTTTCTTCTGGAGTATGATTAAGTTATTTGGACACAGTTTGAATGTTTTTGGGTCTTGCTTTTAAGCTTTGTTAGGTTATTCTAAAGCATTTAGTCAAGGGATATTTTTTCCCACTACTGAAGCAAGACCCTTCTTAGTACTCTAACTGGCACCTTGTGAATTATGACCTTTTCCACTCTTGCTGACGGGATCAGGAATCATTCACCATCCTGTGTGAGCTTTGAGTATTGTTTCCTCTAATCCTTTCTGATGGTTCTTTGCCAAGCCTTTGGTTATTTCCTCTCATGCATGTACTGATCATTTAGCTTAATACTTTAGAGGAATGGTCAGCAGGTCTCTGGAGTTCTCTCTGTGTCACCCTGTCCTCTCTAGTATTCTACCCTGTGAACTCTAGTTGCCTTGGGTTCTCAGGACTCCCACCTATATCTCCTCACCTCATGGAGTCTTCTGGGTTCCCTTTCCCCATGCCAAAGCCTTTCTTCAGGCAGCAAGTTGGAGCAATTATATTGTGCATCTTGTTTGCATTCCATCTCTCATGGATCACTGTCCTTCACAGCCTATGTCCAATGCCTTCAGGGCCATTGTTTCATATATTTTGCCCATTTAAAAAAGTATTTGGATGTTTATAATTACTTTCTACTTAAATTTACTAGCTGTCACAATCATTATTGAAGAAATTCACTCTTGCAATAATATACATATGTACTTCAGTTGACACAGAATTTCAACATGTAAAGCATATAAGAATTTCTTGCCACAATCATGTTTAGAATGCTTACCTATAAGGGGAATATTAAAATGTTAGTAAATACAATGACTTTTTTCAGATTAGACATGATAAACAGCCTGCAAGGTTACTTGACCATTGGTCACACAGAATTTCAGACAGATCAGAACCAGTGTCAAAATAGGTATTTGTCCTTTTGGCTTTTTAAAGGTCAAGGCTGAATCAAAGGTAAATGAAAATATTGCATGAATATGAAGCTAAAATTGAATTTTATTAACACACACAACAATAGCATTAGGTAAACAGAGATAGGTGGATAGACAGACTGTCTCAGTTTCTTTTTAATAATTGAGTTTTTTTTAAAAATCAAAGCTTTACACATAATTTAAAAACTCAAAGGTAACAAAACCTGATATGAAAAACTCCCACACCACCATGATGAAGCAGCTATTCTGCAGGTGTTTTGCCCTCATTCTGTGTGTCCACTTTCAATTCCAAATGGGCTTATATGACCAAAGAGATGCAGGACCTAACCAACATGTACCAACAGGAACCATGAGCACGGGTATGGAACTGGGTCCTGAGGGTGCTGGGTAAGAATTAAGTTTGTGTTTATATAGGACAGCAGTACCCATTTATAGTATTGCCCTAGGGTTATGTTAACTATTCCACACTGCATCATAATCCAAAGAGATCTAGACCATCTGAACATCCCACATAATGTCACAATGACCTACCACATTGATGACATCATGCTAGCTGGGTGAGGTAAATAATAAGCAGCTAGCATACTGTACACTGGAGGATGGGAAATAATCCTTAAGACCCAGCAAGCTGTTACATCAGTGAAATTTTTAGGGCCCAGTAGGCTGCTTGAATGCCAAGATATACCCTTCACAGTAAAGGACAAATTACTGCTTCTCACCCACTCATTTCACCAAAATTATTCTGCCACCAGGGAAGCATACCAAGTTGTGTAGGCCTCTGTGGGAATTCAGAAGTTGGCAATACTGTTCTGACTTGTAAACTGGGTGAGATAGAAGTCTGCCAGTTTTCAGTGGGATCCATAGCACGTAAAGTTCTCTAGCAGGTATGGTGTATTTAGCCCTGTTGCATGGACCAATTCAGGATATTCTGTGGGACGAGTAAATGAGATAAGAAACCATGAAAGTTGATGGCAAGCTCCAATGGGAGAATCACAAGGTCAACTCCTGGCATTCTGTGGCAAGGCTGGGCCATCTGCAGTGCAAAACCCCAAAAACAACTTATCCATACTAATGTGCCTTGGTAAGAACTGATTATGGACATCAAGTGATGATGTAGCCAGAGATGCCCATCATGAGCTGGGCACAGGCAGGTGGTCAGGCTCCCATGTCATATCTGATTCTTTACCGATGTCCCTTCCTCAGCTCACAATTATGGCCATTTGGGAGGCTCTCATGTCTAGCTTATGGAGGACAAAAAAGCCTGAGCTGAATTCACTGCGTTTTCTTGGAATACAGGTTCAAAACTAAAATGGACTGCTACTGCCCTACAGGCCCACACAGGACAGGCCTTAAAAGACAGCAGTGAGGAGAACCCTTCCAAACGACATAATGTGAGGCAGTATTCCTGGTCATCAACTTTGTGTGGAAAGAAACTGTCTTGAAGTAAAACATATTTTCATGGCAAATGACAAATAAGTTGGCCAGTTGATCAGGGGTCTGGAATAAGACTGGCATATCAAGGACAAGAAGTCTGGAGAAGCAGTGGAGAAATATATGACATATGGCACATAAGGAGGGGTTTGGTATTGTATAACAGAATCTTTACCTGCCAGAGACAATCCAACATGTAAGCAGCATTAAATAACCAAGTAGACAGATTTAGCCAGTTAACTTCAGCAGCTACAGCCATCAGCTCCACCGTCTCCTCCCTCTGCCCCCAGGAATGGCATAGGGGGCTCATGACAAAGTAGTCATCTTGCAGGAATGCAAGTGGGCAGGAGGCCAATAGACAGCCTCCACTTATCCAATAGCTACTCCCCAGGCCGGGTGCGGTGGCTCACGCCTGTAATCCCAGCACTTTGGGAGGCCAAGGTGGGTGGATCACCTGAGGTCTGGAGTTCAAGACCAGCCTGCCCAACATGGAGAAACCTGTCCCTACTAAAAACACAAAATTAGCTGGCCGTGGTGGCGCATGCCTGTAATCCCAGCTACTCGCGAGGCTGAGGCAGGAGAATCCCTTGAACCCAGGAGGCAGAGGTTGCGGTGAGCCAAGATGGCGCCACTGCACTCCAGCCTGGGCAATGAGTGAAACTCCGTCTCAAAAAACAACAAAAAAACCAGCCACTCCCCAATGTTAAACACCAAGTTCCCGATACAGCCCCAACCCTCAAGGATACCCAACAGCTACTTGGGCAGCAAGCTGACTTATGTTGGATTCCTTCCATCCTAGAATGGGCAGTGATTCTCCTTGACTAGAAACTGCCCATCTGCATTTATGAGTTTTGACTTCCTTGCCTATAACTTGTTGGCCAGCTCTACTATTCAAAGGTTTACAGGTATTTGATCCATCAACATGTATCCTGTGTAATATTGCCTTTGATTTAGGGACCGACTTTACAGCAAAGGAGGTGTGTCAGCAGGTACATAACCATGGGATCCACTGGTCCTATCACATACTATACAACCTAAAAAGTGCTGGCCTGATGGAAAAGCCTTTTGAAAGTGAAAATGAAGCAAAAGCTTGAAGATAATAGCCTGTGAAATGGAATGACCCTGTCCACCAGGGTATAGCATATACTCTAAATCAATACTCATTGTATGGTGCTGTGCCTCATATATACATAGCATGCATGTTTGGGGATGGAAGGATATAAATAGAATTCCCACTGTGTAGTAGGCTGAATAATGGCCCCCAAATGTGTTCAGATCCTAATACCTGGATTCTACAAATATTTTACCTTCATGATAAAAGAAACTTTGTGGATATGACTAAGTTAATGACCTCAAGATACAGAGATTATCCTTGACTATCCAATGGGCCCAATATAATCATAAAGATTCTTACAAGGGAGAGGCAGGTTTGCTTAGTAGATGCAATGACTTAAGCAGGAGGATGGGGTGATATGAGTAATGGGCCATAGCCAAGAAATGTACGTAGCCTCTAGAAATTGAAAAAGGCAAGGAAACAGACTTTTTCTTGAAGCCTTCAGGAAAAGCAGTCCTGTTGATACCTTGATTTTAGGCTTCCAGAACTGTAAGAAAATAAATTTGTGTTTTTTGAAACCACTAAGTTTGTCATAGCACAATAGGAAATTAATATAACCACATACTCTTACTCCCAGTGACCCATGTGAGAAGTTTGTACTTCTCATCCCCACAACTTTGAGTCTAGAAGTCCTGATTCCCAAGAGAGGAATCTTTTCATCAAGAGACACAATAATAGATCCTTTAAACTTTAACTTGCTGAGATTTCCCAGTTCAGGGTCCTTGTGCCAGGAGACCAGCAGGCAAGGAAAAGTCACCATGTTAGTTGGGGTAATTGAATCCAATTATCAGGAGGAAGTAGTGTTATTGCTACACGATAACGGAAGGAAAGAATGTACCTGTATTTTACATTCAAGGTATAGTGGTCTCTTGATACGTCCCAATATCAAGTAAAATGGACAACTTCCAAAACAGCAGGGTAAACATCTCCAAATATCGGCTCCTCTATAAAAGCAATGAGAACACGGGCAAAAATGGTCAGTCAACTTTTTCAGAACTCTACAAAGTAACTAAAAGCTTGAAATAATCTGAGGTGCCTTTATTCGAGAAAACCAGCTAAATCTTGGTAAACAGGGAAGCATTTTAACTTGCCTTATTCCCAGCCCCCACTTCTAATACAATGATAAATAGTAATGATGACAGTGAGCAACCTTACCTTACTCTTAACTTTAGGGAGAATGCTTCCAGCGTGTCTCACCATTAAGTGATACGCTGTCCTTTGTTAGGCAGTATCCAGAGTCCTATTATATTGTTGGCTTATCCGTTTCCCACTGCACTCTAGTGTCACTTTTCTAATGAATCAAGTGACCCTATATGTGTGGAGTTTTTCTAGACTTTCTGTTCTGTTCAGCCTCCCACCATGCCAGGCTAATTTTTTGTATTTTTAGTAGAGATGGGGTTTCACCACGTTGGCCAGGCTTGTTTCAAACTCCTGACCTTAGGTGATCTGCCCACCTCGGCCTCCCAAAGTGCTGGGATTACAGGCGTGAGCCACCGCGCCTGGCCTGGGACTGGTAGCTTCATAGAGAGAGAGGAGGAAAGGCCTGAGTGGGCATGCTCAGCCCCTTCACCATATGATTCCCTGCAGTCCCCATCAGCAACAAGGCTCTCCCCAGATGTGGTCCCTCCACCTTGAAGTTCTCAGTCTCCTCCCTAACTGCAAGAAATGAATTCCTTTTCTTTATAAATTACCCAGTTTCAGGTATTCTGTTATAAACCACAGAATACAGACTAGGACACTACCCTTCCTACCAGTATCCCTATCTTCCACTTGAAGAAAATACATATTAGTAGAAAATACATATTAGTGAAGGGGTTAAATCCAAGTGCACGTTTCCTACTGCTTCCTCCCACTAAGGAAGCTAGGGTGCAGATACATGATCCAGTAAGCTTGACCAATTGGATGGTGATATAGTTTGGATCTCCCCTGCACATCTCATGTTGAGATGTAATTCCCAGTTAGAGATAGGGCCTGGTGGTGTCTGGGTCATGGGGACTGATCCCTCATGGCTTGGTGCTGTCCTCACCGTAGTGAGTTCTCATGAGATCTGATTGTTTAAAAGTGTGTGACACCTACCCCCACCCCCTTGCTCCTGTTTTTGCCATGTGAAGTGCCTGATCCTACTTCACCTTCTGCCATGAGCAAAAGCTTCCTGAGGCCTCCCCAGAAGCAGATGCAGGCACTAGGCTTCCTGTACAGCCTGTAGAACCGTGAGCCAATTAAACTTCTTTTCTTATAAATTACTCAGCCTCTGGTACTTAGAGCAATGCAAGAATGGCCTAATATAGATGGTCTCTCCTGTGACTTGAAATCTTGAGGAATAATGAAAATAACCCCTTAATAAATTCCTTTCTTGCTTAAGATAACCCAGAAGAATCAGTTTCTATTGTAGGAAAAAAAGACTTCATTAATGCAAATGTCAAGAGAAAATTCAAACTAATTTTTACACATCTTTCCTCTAAACGTTTTGAAAGCTACTAAAAGGCTTTCTGAGCTGTTAAATCTGAAGGATTTATAAGAGATTGTTATTTTCGAACACAGGTATTCTATGTATACAGTTTGTATGTGTGTGTGAATACACACACACACACACTCATGAACCACACTGTTTATGCAGACTCAATGTAAATGTACACCTGAGTTGTGCAACATTCCAATCAATGCAGAAATCAAGCCAAGATTAGATTCAGTTAATTGTAGTTATTTCTTGGAAACACTACCTATTTTTTGAGACAGGGTCTCACTCTGTCGCCCAGGCTGGAGTACAGTGGTGTGATCTTGGCTCACTGCAACCTCTGCCACCCAGGCTCAAGTGATCCTCCCACCTCAGCCTCCTGAGCAGCTGGGACCACAGGCGTGTGCCACCACGTCCAGCTACTTTTTTTTCCCCCTCAAGACAGAGTCTCACTCTGTCACCTAGGCTGGAGTGTAGTGGCACCATCTTGGCTCACTGCAACCTCCGCCTCTCAGGTTTAAGCAATTCTCCTGCCTCAGCCTCCCAAGTAGCTGGGATTACAGGTGCCCGCCACCACACCTGATTAATTTTTGGATATTTAATAGAGATGTGGTTTTGCCACGTGGGCCAGGCTGATCTTGAACTCTTGACTTTGTGATCCGCCCGCCTCAGCCTCCCAAAGTGCTGGGATTATAGGTGTTAGCCACCGCGCCCGGCCCACACCCAGCTATTTTTACAATTTTTTTGTAAAGATATAGTTTTGCCTTGTTGGCCAGGCTCGTCTTGAACTTCTAGGCTCAAGCGATCCACCCTCCTTGGCCTCCCAAAGTGCTGGGATTTCAGGCATGAGCCACCACACCCAGCTGGAAATATCTTTTATCTTAAAAATTTCTAAGCATCCTATCAATTACCTCATTACTATAAATTTAATTTTAATGTAATATTTTAACACAGTTGCCAGGATCTTATTCAAACCTTCATTTTATAGATGGAAAAAGAGAGCTCACGCAGGGGTGTCCAAGGGAGAGAATATAGTCTTGGGTTCTTAGTTTCCGTTTCTGGTTGGGCCAGTAAATACTTCCTCATCCCTCTTTTCTGCTTATCACTAGAAACAGAAGCTAAAAACCATGGCTTCAAACTGTTAAAAGCCTAAAACAAAACAGAACAACAACAGTAACAAAATAAGGTGGGCTGGACAAGCTTGGCAGAGAGCCTGCTTGGAGAAGCTGTATGAAAAAGATAAGAAAGACTCTGCCACCACTCCTGAAGGTTCTCGGCCCAAGATGGAATTTAGTCTCAGAAACTCTTATACTAATAAAATTTGTACATCAAATTAAGATCAGCAACAGTTAAAACATTAATAAAGACTGAAGCATTTGTTCACTTAAAACAATTTTATTTAATATTTAGTATATTTACTTTTAAAATAAAAATTAGAGGAAAGCCCATGAACTTATTTTCCATGAACATAATACAATAGTAGTCACCTATCTCCTCTACCCAACTTGTGTTTTAGGAGTCCTTTTGGATCTTTTCCCCCATAATGGCCTCTCTCTTTTTGCTTTACAGTGCAGTCAGGGCAGAATAACAGATATGTTGAGTAGCTAATTTATATCTCTGAAGATCTCCACAGAACTCTTAAATTCTAAGTCTTCATAGTCTTTGCAAGTTTGCTTTCCTTTGGGAATTTCGTCATAACCACAAGGTTATTCCCCAGATACGCAGTTTGGGGAAATTAACCTGGCAGTAGTAAACAGACTGGATTAGAAAAGGTGGCAATCGTAATGAGGATATTGCAATAACCAGGGAAAGCTACAGAAGGATCTTGAGTTAGGATGATGACAGTTACAATAGAAAGGAGACCAGTACAAGAGACAGTGAAAACAGAAAGGATACAATTTAGTCGAAGAATTGGCTGTGGGTGAAAAGAAGAAATCAAAGATGCCCGAAGTTGTGAGTTTCAGGTAGCTCTGGGTTTATAATCCTAGTTCTGACTCGCACTATCTTTAGATATACTCGCTGCTGACTACTAACTGAACAAGGTAGTAACCCTGTCATCTTGTAACTTACCTAAGTCTCAGTTTCCTCCTCTGTAAAACAAACTACCAAAATAAAGCTGACGAAAAGATTGAAGTAACATATAAAACCCTTAGGACAGTGCCTAGTATCCATTAAGCAGCAGATAAATGGCGGTCATTGTTAGGGAGTAGGGTAAACGATAAGAACAGAAAGTTAAAAAAATGAGTAGCAGCACGGACTTTTGCGTGGGGATTCGATCTTTCTACTACACGTTACACATACCTCTAAGCAGAGAAAGGGGTTGGAGGGGAGTTTGATAATGTGACTAATAATCCTCCTCCCCTTGGGGGGGGAATCTTGATAAAGTATAGCCACCCACATGGAGGACTAATATAAACTGGATTGCAGAATGCACTTGGGCTGGGCGCTCAAGTGGGTCAGGCTTCTTGATTCCTATTTTATCCCCCTTAAACTAGGATAGCAAGGTCTAACTTACACTTTCATTTGCTGCTGAAGTTTCGGAACAGAAAGATAGCCAGATCATATTAATTACGTGGATAGGCAAGAAAGCATGAGCCCTGAGGAGGAAGGAAAGGACTGTCCAGGTGTACTTACCTCAAAGATGAGAAATATCAAAGACAGGAAACCCTAGGTTCTTGCCCTTCAGTCGCTATCTCCTTGCCATTAGTAAAATGCGGCCGATGAATGTCCTCACTTCTGGACATCCCCATCTGGGCAGGAGGTGGGAAGGGTGATGTGCAAATGGATGGGAGGAACCTTTTTCTCGGCAGTGCCCACCACACGCAGCCCAGTGCCACGCACCGCAAGCGCTCCATAAACGCACACAGCGTCGCCCCTACCAGAATCCCGGGCGGCCTTCGCGGCATTTCTCCTGGCGTCGGCTTTCAGACTCCTGCGGGTGGGATAGGTCGAGAGGGCGGCATCTTTTGGCTTTTCTTCTCCCTGGAAGCTCTGAACCATGTTTATGCAACGTTTAATGGGCTCTAATAAAACGGCTAATATTTTGCCCAGCGGAAGCACCTACCCCTTCGATAAGCCGACTCTGCGAGGGTGAAGCTGCAACCCCAAGGCCGGAAAACGCGGCTACCGAAAAGTGCGGCTACCGAAAAGCGCATGCGCCACGGGGTGGCATGAAGCTAGAGAAACCCGCGGAGGTGGGCGGAAACCATGGCAACCCTGCGTGATGACGACGTGGTGACCGTCCCTAGCGCTGGATTATGACGCAGGCAGTGGGCGCAGACTCTGCGGTTCGCTTGACTGACGGCGCAGCCTCCGGGCCTCGCCACAGCAGCAACGGCAGAGGCCAGCGGGCGAGGTCAAGATGGTGGCTCCGCGGGCGGGGGAGGCGGTGGAGGGAGGAGGAGTCAGACCTTAGCCTGCTGGAAACACCGAAACCCAGAGACCTCCTGGGGAGCCGCCGCCGCCGCCCTCTCGGCCGTCGCTGCCTCCGCCGCCTGCTCCACTTCGAGGGACGCGAGCGGGCGGCGGGGCGGGCGGTGAGAGAGACAGGAGAGGAAGGAGCGCAGGGGCGGAGTTGCCCGCCTTAGCCCCCGCCCCCGGCCGCGGCCCCGGGCCCTGCCCCGCGTGGCCCTGCCCGGCCCGCCCAGCCCCGGTGTGGCAGCGGCTCATGGCGGCGGTGGGGCCCCCGCAGCAGCAGGTGCGGATGGCCCATCAGCAGGTCTGGGCGGCGCTCGAAGTGGCGCTCAGGGTGCCCTGCCTTTACATCATCGACGCCATCTTCAACTCCTACCCCGATTCCAGCCAAAGCCGGTTCTGCATCGTGCTCCAGACCTTCCTCCGGCTCCTTGGTAAGGGAACAGGGTACCCTGCGTCCCGGG
The DNA here is from genome assembly GCF_008728515.1 of Papio anubis. Lineage (NCBI taxonomy): Eukaryota > Metazoa > Chordata > Mammalia > Primates > Cercopithecidae > Papio > Papio anubis. Next base: position 119,820,902 of record NC_044983.1, read on the forward strand.
ACCGCTCTGCGGGCCGAGATGTGCCCCGAGGAGCGGGCAGGCGTGCGAGGCCATGGGTCGAGTATGTGTCTTTGGGAACTACAGTTTCATCTCTGAAAGGGTCGTCTTTACGGGGTGGGAGGGGGAAGGAGATGATACTTGTCTGAGTTGACAGCGGAGCAGTCCTCCTAGCGAGGACTCAGTGTTGTACCTCAGTGAGAGGGGGAGAAAGCAAGAATGCGTGAGCATGCAGCTCTTTGCCCGTTTCTCTTGGGAAATGAGTACTGGCTTACCGCGTCCTATGCGACAGCCTTCGAAAAAACAACTGTATCCCAGGCTCGTCGTGTGTGACCTTGGACTTCAGCCAAGGCGTGGGCCTCAGTTTCCCTTTATTACAAAATGCAGAGTACTTGTATATTGTCACTTCTGCTGCATCCAAGGGTCCACAGGATCGTGAAGTGTCTGCAGTAAATGACATCCAAGCGAAGGAGACAGGGTTTCGAATGTCAGACCTTGAAACCATTACCAAAAATTCTCATGAAAGCGCGATGCTAAAATTTTCCATGAATAAACGAGAAGGTATTGAAGATGACTGTAAAAAGTGATGAGCCATTTGCCAAAGAAACGTCTGAAAATCATTCTTTGTTTCGTATGGATGGTGTGTTAAAAGTATCTTATATTTCATTTCTTCCTCTCCATCTTCACTTACATCATCAGAGTGAGATGCATTTATGCGTAAAATAATTTTTTAAGTAATTGCAACCTGGCAATTTTTGTTGATGAGGTAATTCTGGTGATCGGTCTTAAGTAGGCTAGTGCTTTTGAAGTGTTGCTGAGGGCAGACAGAGGGTGAGATCTTTACCAAGCCTTTCTGAATTACAAGCCATCTGTTGCTTTTATTCTTTCAAAAGAGGAGTGGCAATAAAGGCCGAATTTTGTTCTTAGCAATAAATAGCCATATTTTACATTTCTCTGGTACTTTCCTTTTGCAAAACATTTTCACTGGTATTATCTAACCTAACCTTCAAACATCCCCCAGAGGTGGGTGGTGGTATTCTCATTTTACAAACCAGGAAACAGGGTCATAGAGGTTAAGTGTTGCTCTTGGTAGGCAGCCGGTAAGTGGTTGCCAGAGCCTGGGGCTTAAAAATCTTTTGACATTAAGTATGGTTTACTTTTCTTCCTAACAGCTGCAGTCCAGATACAGAATGCTATAGTAATGATCATATGCTAGATCTTAAAACTAAAGATGTGAACGTGATGTTCAGCTCAAGCTGCTTGTAACCCACCGGCTACCTGATTCCAGCTGCTCCTACTTGCCACTGCTAACGTATACCACCACCACAATTTGTGTTAAAAATTGGGCTCTGTTTGAGAGAATTCTGCATATTCAGCCCAGAAATAGTGTAGTGACTGCTTTGAATATTCTTACAGCATGATGACTGCAGATTCTCTGAGAATCCCTTTGGGACCTGGTGCTTTAATGCAATACTCTGTTGAGCTTCAGGCTAGGCAGCTTCAAGGAAAAGAAGCATTTTCTTTAATTAAATAATTTGTAGTTTGAGAACATTGAACGAAGTAATCTGGTATTTTCCTTGTACTAGCCATACTTATTTTGTAATAAGTCTTGAAAGTTTGTGTTTGACGGTTTAAAGAAGGGCGTGACTTAAGGCGACTGCTCAGTGCTTTGGTTTATTTTTGCCTTTTAAAAAAATGGACAATGATGACATCTGTTTCATAGGGTGTTAAAGACAATAAAACTATTTTAATGCTTCATTTAATACCATATTTTGTTAGATATTTTGGTCTTTTGAAATCATCAGCAAAGTATTGGTGCTGTTTATTTGAAAATTTTGATCCCAGAATCTCTGGATCAGACTTTGAGAAATACAAAATATTTTTCAGATCTATCATCTGACTCTTCTTATATTATGTCATGTAATTATGCTAATTTTTCATATTTGTAAGGATGATAAGAATGAAAAAAACTGGTTTTGGTGCTAAAAAATTATATGTTACTAAAAGACACAGGTTTGTGTGTAAAATATGCCAATGGATAGTTGAAATTAATCGTTCGGCCTTGTTAGTTTTTTTGTAGTTGTAGACTTCTCAGTACTACTGTGTATAAGTCTTACCACTTGTCAGCCTCACCCTTTTCTTTAAAATTAATGTGTAAAAATGGAAATCTATCTCTTAAGTAAAAAGCATTACCAGTTTTATGTATGGTGGTAGAAGTATTTACTCCCTTCTACCTACAAAGTGGTGCTACAACTGTACCTTCATTTGATATCAAAACTAATTTGAGATTTCAACCGGTTGGAAAATAAAGCAACTCATTTTGGAGATCCAAATAAAATTCTATGACAATATATAGAATATTTAAGAACATAAAGCCATGTCTTAAGGGGCGTTAAATACTAAATGAAACTCAACCCAGAGGAGCATAATGCTGAGTTAGCAAATTTAAATTTTTAACCAAGGCAGAAAATGCAAGCCTAGGAGTTTGTTTTAATAGTATTACTCATGGTGATAATTCATTGAGGTGGGAAAAGTCTTTAAACATAACAGCAAACCCAGAAGTTCCAAGGAAAAATCTGATACATTTCAGTACATAAAAATGAAAAGCTTTTTAATGGCAAAACTTTAAAAATCCTTAAATGACAAACTGAGAGAAAATACTTGTATCATAAGTGACTGACGTTCTAGTAAGCGTTTTACTCTGCCAGGGAAGTTGAGGCAGGAGAATCACTTGAACCAGGGAGTTGCAAGTTGCAGTGAGCCGAGATCGCGCCACTGCACTCCAGCCTGGCGACAGAGCGAGACTGTCTAAAAAAAACAAAACAAAACAAGAAAAAACTTATACTCCCTTAGGAAAATCCCTAAGACAAGCAATTCACAATTAACAAAATGCAGATGTTCAATAAGCAAGAGAAAAAGTATTTAGCCCTTCCTGCAGGAGCTTGATTTTATGGGGGGAAAAAAAGGACTTAGCCTTTCTTATAGTTAAATACAGTCAAGACCAGGTATGGTGGATCACACCTGTAATCCCAGCACTTTGGGAGGACGAGGCGGGCAGATCGCTTGAGGCCAGGAGTTTGACACCAGCCTGGCCAAATGGCGCAACCCGTGTCTACCAAAATATTAGCCGGGCGCAGTGACTCCTGCCCGTAGTCGCAGCTACTCTGGAGGCTGAGGCACGAGAATCACTTGAACCGGGGAGGTGGAGGTTGCAGTGAGCCAAGATCGTCCCACTGCACTCCAGCCTAGGCGATAGAGCGAGACTGTCTCCAAAAAAAAAAAAAAAAAAAAAAAGTCAAAAAAAATTTATCAGATTGGTGAAAAGTTCAAAGTTTTGCAAAAGCATTTACCTTTTTGAAATAGGTAAATTTATACAATTTTGGAAGACTCTTTTTTTTTTTTTTTGAGACGGAGTTTCACTCTTGTTGCCCAGGCCGGAGTGCAATGGCGCGATCTTGGCTCATCACAACCTCCGCCTCCCCGGTTCCGGCGATTCTCCGGCCTCAGCCTCCGGAGTAGCTGGGATTACAGGCAAGTGCCACCACCCCCGGCTAATTTTTTTTTCTAGTTTTAGTAGAGACGGGGTTTCTCCATGTTGGTCAGTCTGGTCTTCAACTCCCGACCTCGGGTGATCTGCCCTCCTTGGTCTCCCAAAGTGCTGGGATTACAGGCGTGAGCCACCGTGCCCGGCCCGGAAAACTGTTAATATCAGTGTAAAACTATTTGGCACTATCAGCTGTCATTTACAACTGACTTTTTTGTTTGTTTTGTTTTAAAGACAGAGTCTCGCTCTGTCACCAAGGCTGGAGTGCAGTGGCGTGATCTCGGCTCACTGCAACCTCCACCTCCCAGGTTCAAGCGATTCTCTTGCCTCAGCCTCCGGAGTAGCTGGGATGCCTGGCTCGTACAACTTTGGACTCACAATTTCAATTCTAGAGAATTGGCCTAGAGATATAGTTGTACAAAAGGACTATGGGCAAACACTACTGGAAATAACAAAGCAACAAACTTAATCTAAATATGTATTGATACTAATCTGTTCATTGTATTAGGTCCAGCCATGCAATAAAGTTCTTGAAAGGAATGAGATAGCTATTTTTGGTGCTGAAAAAGACCTCAGAAAACCTATGAAGTGAAAAAACAAAGCCGAAGTAATTATAACTGGCAGAGGAATAGACAGAGATTTCTCAACAGTTGCAGTATTGACATTTTGGACAGGATAATTCTTTGTTTGCGGATGAGAGCTCTTCTGAATGCACTGTAAGATTTTTAGCAGCGTCCCTTTCCCCTGCCCATTAGATGCAGGAGCACCTTGCACCCCAACAACCCAATGTGACAGCCAGAGCTGTCGCTAGATATTGCCAAATCCTGGTTGAGAACCACTGGGATAGACAAATAGATTAGTACGTAGCCTTATTTATAATTAAATACATAGCCCAGAAACAGACACAAATGTATATATAATGTGTTTCAGAGAAAGAATTGAAGTACCTTGAGGTAAACATGGACTGTTGAATTAATGATCATTTTGTTACACCTTTGGAAATAAATTATACTAGATGTCTACCTCATGTCAATATATAAACAGTCACTTCTAGACTGGGCAGTGTAGTGAGACCCTGTCTCTGCAAAAATAAAAGTTTAAAAAAATAGCCATATTTGGTGGTGGGCGCCTGTAGTCCTATCTACTCAGGAGGCTGGGGTGAGAAGATCGCTTGGGCCCAGGTGTTCAAGGCTGCAGTGAGCTATGATTGCATAACTGCACTCCAGCCTGGGTGGCAGAACAAGACCCTGTCTCTTAAAAAAAAAAAAGTCATTTCTAAGTGTATTCTTACCTAGATGTATATGTAAATATGAAATGAAGAACTTTAAATTTTTAGAAAAAAATATGGAATGTCTTATTTTTCCAATCTTAGATTAAGGGAGAAATTCTGTAAAAATATATAAAAGCAAATACATAATGAAGATTGATAAACTGAATGATACTGAGGTTAAAAACCTATGTTAATCAAAAGATCGCACCACTGCACTCCAGCCTGGGCAACAGAGCGAGAGTCCATCACTAAAAATAAAGAAAGAAAGTGAAATCTCGGGTAAGGGGGAACTACTGTACTTACATTTACCGATTTATTATAAAGGCAACTACAAAGGACACAGATGAATTAACCAGATGGAAGGAGATGTACTAGGTGAGGCAAAGAAGGAGAGAAGGGGAGAAGGGGCGTGGAGCCTCAGTGTTCAGCTGAGAGCTGACAGAACTCAGTCCTTTTGGGTTTTTATGGAAGCTTCCTTAAATAGGCATGATTGATTAAATCACTAGTCATTGGTTTATGGACTCAAGCTTCAGCTTCTTCCCCCTCCCCAAAAGTGGGGTTGGGGGTAGGAATCAAAGGTATAACCCTTAATCACTGGGTTGATTCTCCTGGCTACCTAGCCCCCATCCTGAAGCTATCTAGGGGCCCCCAGGCACCAGTCATCTGATTATTGTACAAAACAGTCATCACTCCAGAGATTCCAAGGATTTTAGAAGCTATGTCAGAAAATGGGATAAAGACCAAATATTAATTTTTTTTTATGATATCACAGATGGGAAAGACAAACTAGAAAAACTTGCTTTAACTCTTCATTTAACACCTCTCTGTAGGGTTTGGCTTTTTAAAATCCATGTTCATATATTTTTGATAAAAGCATACTTGTTATAATTTCAGGTTAAAAGCAAAAGTTTAATTTTGTGTTATTAATACTTAGAATACCATTTTTTTTTTACCTAAAATAAGAATCCAATAGAAATTTTTTCTTTATAGTTTATCAAGTATGCCAACAGATTAACAACATTTCAAGACACTTTGTTGTAAACTTCATTGCAGAAGGCTCCCTTGGGAGTAAGGTAGTAATAACATTTATTTCTGTGCTTTTCCGTATTCTGTCAGGTATTGAAATGTTTTTCAACAAGTTGCTTTTTGTTTTAAAGGTATTTCGGGTACTTGGAGAATTGTAAATATTATGTTTTGTACCCTGATTTTTAGTCATAAGTTTCCAGAAGAGGGTAAGGGTATGAATAGACTTTACACATGAAAGAGTGAAACACTTTGTTATGTAACATGTATAGTAAGTTTTTTTATTTTTTCCTTTGTTTTTATTTGCCTGTTTTTGGTAATCCAGATTGACAAGGCCTGAACTTTCATGAGTTGAGTTCGTATATAGTTTCAAAGTTCCTGAATTGATTTGGATACCTCCCTCTTTTTGACTACCTTGAAAACTCTAGTGAACTCTCTTAATCACAGGAGAATTGGACTGGGATCTCTGAGTTGTGATTTCAGTAAATTCTGTTCTCTTTTAATTTTTTATGAAGCAGCATTTATATACAGCCTTGATTACTTGTGCAAGTCACTTCCAAATCCTAATGAGAAACTGTCTCTGGACTTTTATATTTTCTTAGATCTACAGTGTAAATACCAAGAAAGCATTTCATATCTAATGTAAGAATGCACTGAAACTTTGATATTATTCTGCAAAGGCCATGAGAAAGATGATTACTTTGGAGACTTATTACTTGGGATGTTTGCTTTTAAAATGAGAGCAGATTCTTCCCAAACTCCCTAAGTAGGAACGTGACTATAAGGAAAATCTGTGAACCGCATATACCTACAAACTTTGGGTAGGAATTAAAACGTGTACTATTCTTGAAATGTTAACTCACTGTTACATCTTGGGGGGTGTGATTTTAATCAGGATAGAGTATTGTCAGATTGTTACTTGCTGGGACACATCCAAATTTTGAGGTTGTAGTCTTACTACATTATTTGTCTATTTGATGCCTTCCCCTTTTTTCTTTGATACATTTGCATAAAGCACAATGGCACTTTTTCACTAGAAATGTTTCTAAAACCCAAGTCATTTCTTCATTTGTGTGTGGTAAAAACAAGCTTCAGGAAAAAAGTTATTAGAATTTTAAAAAATAGTTATAAAATTATAGCAAAGCTCATGAATAGTTACTGAAGATTACTTTACTACTTTGTGAATAGCAAGTTGACAAAAGTAATTTACGGTTCCTGCTTGACTTTCTTTCCTCTAAGTGACATAAAGTAGAACTAGAGTTTTTTTGTTTTGGTTTTGACCCAACTTAGAAGATTTGTTTTAAAGTTTCTGAAGTTTTGTCTCAGGAAAATAAGGTTGTTTTCCATGTAGAGAATGTAAGATTACATATGGCATCTGGTAGGCTGAATTAATTCCATTTCCTTGTTACCTTCCATGGAAGAAGTTTCCAATAAAAAAAATCTTTTCTGGGCAGGAGTTCGAGACCAACCTGACCAACGTGGAAAAACCCTGTATCTACTGAAAATGCAGAATTAGCCGGGCATGGTGGTACATGCCTGTAATCCCAGCTACTTGGGAGGCTGAGGCAGGAGAATCGCTTGAACCTGGGAGGCAGAGGTTGCAGTGAGCCGAGATCACGCCATTGCACTCCAGCCTGGGCAACAAGAGTGAAACTCCATTTAAAAAAAAAAAATACCTATTTCCTGTTAAAAGAGCCTGTTCTGCATTTACAACTCTTTGGGAGATTATTAGTGGCCCATTTGCTTGGGGAATCAGGTGGTTTGTATTTAGAGGTTTATATGTCTTCTACCTTATTGTGTCCTTTTGTTTTCCTTTTCACAAATGACTTGACACTTTGGCACAGAATACATTTTAAATCCCTGGACAGAGTCATCATTTAAAGGAACTAGCCCTTGCCTATATGTGCAATGGATTGTGAAATGCGTCCACTGTAATAATATGCAGTGTCTTAATTACCTGCTGAAATAAGGTGGATAGATGGATTTTTATTTTATTTAATATTTATGTATTTATTTGAGACAGGGTCTCCCTCTGTCACCAAGGCTGGTGTGCAGTGGCGTGATCTCAGCTCTCTGCAACTTCTGCCTCCTGGGTTCAAGCGATTCTCCCACCTCAAGCCCCTGAGTAGCTGGGAGTACAGGCATGTGCCACCACGCCTGGCAAATTTTTATATTTTTGGTAAAGACAAGGTTTCACCATGTTGACATGGTCTCGAACTTCTGGCCTCAAGTGATCCACCCGCCTCAGCCTCCAAAGTGCTGGGATTACTGGTGTGAGCCACCGCGCCTGGCCGAGATGGATTTTTAACTTGGAGTTTGTCACTTTTTCTGTACTCCAGGGTGTGGTTTCTCATTGTCTTTTTCATAGATTTTATTTTTCAAGCAGGCTGTATTTTGTCATTGCCTTTAAAAACATCCAGAAGTGACAGACATTCCCACTGTCATTCCCAATGTCCCAATAAGTACAGTGAATACTATTGTACTTACTTTGTACAAAATATTGTAGGATCCATAGATGGACAGGGTAGGATCCTTGCTTTCTGTTACAGATACATGTATAATAGGGTAGATTATGCTTAGATAACTGCAGACTACAGTATCAGGTGGTATGAGTGTTAAGTGTTTCACTGAGTTCTGCAGGTATGCTGAAAGAACAGTTTCTATCAAAGAAAGTAGGATGCTAGGATAAGTAGGATTTGAACAGTCAGGGATTGGGAAGTTGGTGGGGACATCATTCCAAGCAAAGAGAATGTAAACACTGCTGTAGCTATAGTGGAGAAAAGAATGTGTTTGGGGAACCCAAGTCTGTGTGTGTGTGTTAGGAGGAATATTACTGTAAAGCAAATTGGATCCTTGAGTGCCAGGAGCAAGAATGTAGATTTTAGTTAATAGTAATTTCAGAGCCGCTGAAGTATTTTGAGCAGAGGAATGAAGAAAGGCAATTTGGTGATGGCTTGTAGATGGATTTGGACAAGATGAAGGTTTTTTTGAGACAGACTAATTGATTGGTGTCACAGAAAAGGGGGATAGAGGTGTTAGAAGAATTTGGCAACTAATTGGCAAAGTTTGAGCATGTGGGGCTGGGTTGGGAGTATCTCTAAGAGAACAATATGGTACCTTCAACTGAAATAGCAAATCACAAGGAAAAGCTGATTCTAGGTTAAGGCAAGTTGAGTTTCAGAACTTTGGAAATTTGCAGTTGTAATGTAGGAGTGAAAGTAGGTGAGTATTCAGATGACATTCCCATTGTTGAAACCTTGGATAATAATGTGTTTATTGTAATCCTACTTAAAATGTGCATTTCTGTCAGAGTACAAAGAAAGATGGTGTCTATGGAGTGGGGGAAGGAGAATTATCATTTTCTAAAAACATGTCTTGGTTTTCTGAGTGTTACTTTTGTAATGTGAAGAACAATAAAAAGAGATGACTATTTTAAGAAACAGATTCAGCATTGTACAGGAAAAAGGGAACTTGGAGGATGTTTCTAAGTCTGAAGGAAACTATGTAGGAGGAAAGAAAAACTGAATTTTGGATCCTTTGGAGAATGCTCAGAGTTAAGGAGTAGGAAATAAGAGCTGCCATGAGTTCACAGTTTGAAGAAAAGGAGGAATTAGGTGGAAGTATAAAACTTGAACTTGATTTCCTAAAGAATGCTTTAAAAAAAAAAAAATCTAAAACTTGGCTGGGCGCGGTGGCTCACGCCTGTAATCCCAGCACTTTGGGAGGCAAGGCGGTCGAATCACTTGAGGTCAGGAGTTAGAGACCAGTCTGGCCAACATGGTGAAACCCCGTCTCTACTAAAAATACAAAAATTAGCTGGGCGTGGTGGCAGGTGCCTGTAATCCCAGCTGATTACAGGAGGCTGAGGCAGGAGAATTGCTTGAGTCTGGGAGGCAGAGGTTGCAGTGAGCTGAGATTGCATCGCCAGCGCACTCCAGCCTGGGCAATGGAGTGAGACTCCGTCTCAATCGGTCAATAATAAATGAATCTAAAACTTAATAGGAACAAATGTTTTCCATTTGGGTTTTTAACCCAATTTTTAAAATTATCTTAATTTTAATGATTATGAAATGATAAAGGACATATTCTTTTGAGTTTTAAAACTTGTTAAAATGTATGTACCACTACACATTCATCTTGAGGAGATAATTTAGTAATTTGGTGCCTTGGACATATACAGTGTTACTTGAAATACTTTGGAAATTAGAAAGTAAGGAATGAAACTTTAAAGAATAATTTATTATGTTTGGTCTGTCCTCCTGAACTCTGACTTTACAAAACCTTTATTGCCCTTTACGCCTAAATCGTCTTGAGGCTTAATGTTCATAACTGAAAATATTCATATTTCCTAATTAAAGAATATCATAACTATTAGTGGGGAAACATTCTTACAAAGACTTCATTCAAATGACTTTTTCTTTCTTTCTTTCAGGTATATTTGTATCCAGTATTGTTCTGATCTTGTCACAACGATCACTTTTCAAGTTTTACATGTACAGCTCAGCCTTTCTATTAGCTGCAACTTCAGTGTTGGTGAATTATTATGCTTCTTTGCACATTGACTTCTATGGTGCCTACAACACATCAGCTTTTGGAATTGAGCTGCTTCCTCGAAAAGGTCCCTCGCTGTGGATGGCACTTATCGTTCTACAGCTAACATTTGGAATTGGATACGTTACACTACTCCAGATTCATTCCATCTATTCACAATTAATTATTTTGGATCTCTTGGTTCCTGTAATAGGCTTAATCACAGAGCTACCATTACACATCAGAGAGACTTTAGTGTTTACTTCTTCCTTGATTCTCACATTAAATACAGTGCTTGTCTTGGCAGTGAAACTGAAGTGGTTTTATTATTCCACACGATATGTTTATCTTTTAGTGAGGCACATGTATCGAATTTATGGATTACAGTTGTTGATGGAGGACACATGGAAGAGGATTCGTTTCCCAGACATACTGCGAGTCTTTTGGCTAACAAGAGTTACAGCTCAGGCTACAGTGTTAATGTACATCTTAAGAATGGCAAATGAAACTGATTCCTTCTTTATTTCTTGGGATGATTTTTGGGACCTCATTTGCAATCTTATAATTAGTGGATGTGATTCTACACTAACTGTACTGGGCATGAGTGCTGTAATTTCCTCAGTAGCCCATTATTTGGGGCTTGGAATATTGGCCTTTATTGGATCAACTGAGGAAGATGACAGGCGGCTTGGCTTTGTTGCACCTGTTTTATTTTTTATTTTGGCTCTTCAGACTGGGTTAAGTGGGCTAAGACCAGAAGAGAGACTTATTCGCTTAAGTAGAAACATGTGCCTTTTATTAACTGCAGTCCTGCATTTCATCCATGGAATGACAGACCCTGTATTAATGTCTCTCAGTGCCTCTCATGTGTCATCTTTTCGTAGACATTTTCCTGTGCTGTTTGTCTCTGCTTGCCTGTTTATTCTTCCTGTCTTACTCAGTTATGTTCTTTGGCATCACTATGCACTAAATACATGGTTGTTTGCAGTTACAGCATTTTGTGTGGAACTGTGCTTAAAAGTAATTGTTTCTCTCACTGTTTATACGTTATTCATGATTGATGGCTACTATAATGTCCTTTGGGAAAAGCTTGACGATTATGTCTACTACGTTCGTTCAACAGGCAGTATTATTGAATTTATATTTGGAGTTGTAATGTTTGGAAATGGGGCTTACACTATGATGTTTGAGTCAGGAAGTAAAATTCGGGCTTTTATGATGTGCCTACATGCATATTTTAACATCTACTTACAAGCCAAAAATGGCTGGAAGACATTCATGAATCGTAGGACTGCTGTGAAGAAAATTAATTCACTTCCTGAAATAAAAGGGAGCCGCTTACAAGAAATAAATGATGTATGTGCAATCTGCTATCATGAGTTTACAACATCTGCTCGTATTACACCATGTAATCATTATTTCCATGCACTTTGCCTTCGGAAATGGTTGTACATTCAAGATACTTGTCCAATGTGCCATCAGAAAGTATACATCGAAGATGATATCAAGGATAATTCAAATGTATCTAACAACAATGGATTTATTCCACCCAATGAAAATCCAGAGGAAGCTGTAAGAGAAGCTGCTGCTGAATCTGACAGAGAATTGAACGAAGATGACAGTACAGATTGTGATGATGATGTTCAAAGAGAAAGAAATGGAGTGATTCAGCACACAGGCGCAGCAGCTGAAGAATTTAATGATGATACTGACTGATGAAAAGAGCATTTATTAATCATTGAGGTATTTGTTTAAAATTCAGTTCATCCTAAATGGAGTGATATCCTTCACCTTCAGTGTGTAACCAAGCACAAAAACAGTATCAATGTTGAATCTGTGAATGGTTTTCCGTTTACTGTGATGTGCTACTGTAAATATACCTCTTTAATTACTTCTGGTCTCTTTGGTGACCTGTTTAAATTTGTGTACATTATTGTACATAGAATAAAATGTTTTCACATTTTTATGACAAAATTTGAACAAATAGCTTTTTAATAGCTGTAATGATCATATGGTGCGTCAACTGTGCCAAAGATTCTTCAATGAAATCATATAACGTATCTAACTTTGGACCTCAGTTTTTCTTCAGAATGGGTGGGAGAATGAAAATGCAAATCAGGAAACCACATTAAAGTTAAGGAAATAAAATAATTTGACCAGAGGATAAGGGACATGAGAGAGTATTTTAAAACTAAAGAAAAAATTAGCCTGCCAGAAGCAACTGAGGAACTTTTTTGAAACTTGAGTAGCAGTGTAATTGAGCTGAGTTTGAAAGTCATGATTCAGAGACCGAGGGTTGGGAAATAAACTGTATCAACTAAACTTTGATATAAACCAGAATGTGCTAAATGTTTTTTATGTAAAATTGGTATATTTGTTAGCCATTCTGTGTCTGCAGTATTGTCATAAAATTGTCCTTTCATTCTTTTGGAGATATTACAGAACAAAAATAGTTTATTGTTATTATTATTGTTTTAAACTAAGGTACTCAATGATATAAAAACATCCTGATCTGATTCTATGAGAAAAAGAAGGGGAATGGTGGAGAATGCTGTGTACCAATATATAGTATTTCTTTAGACAACTTGCAGATAATTTCTTTATTGAAACTATCAGTAAGTTTTACTATGAAATTTTACATACATGATGGAAAGTGGAAGACATATACCAATTATATTCCAGGAAAAAATACTTTAATAGTATTGTTATATAGGGTATTGGCTAATTCCAGTGGATCCTCATCTCTCACTGCTGACATTATCTCCAATATTTGACTAAAACAAAACAAAAACAAAAATGGTTAAATCTCCAAGTATATATTCTGTTTTAAAGCTATATAATAATTTTCCACACAAAGGGAAAATATTAGAGCACCTTTAATAGAATAAAGCTTAACAGTTATTAAGTTTTTCAGCAGCATCAACAGAAAAACTTACTGCCAGTAACTACAAACAGATTTATGGACTGTCTTGCATATAACTAGAGCTAAGAACCAGGTTCAAGTAAATTATTAAAGCAGACATCTGTATTATGTACACCACTTCTGGCATTAACTGAGTGGAAATGAAGAGTCCTTTTCAATTGTGAGTCATAGCATGTTCATTAGTGGGTCATGATGAGCATTTCAAACACTGACAAGTACACTGTACTTAGTAAGGGTAAGTACTGTTCCATTTTTTGTTTCATTTTATTATGTATGTTCATCCTAAGTCACAATGTAATTTGTACTGGGGGACAGCGGCCACAGTTGGAAAGCACTGCTACAGAACTAGTCCTTGAGAGACAGCAAATGAAGGTATTAGGTTGCTGCAAAAGTAATATTTACTTGGAAAAATGTGTGGTTATTGAGGGGGAGGGCTTTCTGTGCTTCTACCCCTGCAAGAGAGAGAAGTCCAGGTGTCCATCCTTCAGTTTCTTTCTTTCTCTTTTTTTTATTTCTCTCTCTCTCTTCCCTTCCCTTCCCTCCCCCTTCCTTCCTTTTCTTCCTTTTTCTTTTTCTTTTTTGAGATGGAGTCTTACTCTGTCACTCAGGCTGGAGTGCAGTGGCGCGATCTCAGCTCACTGCAACCTCTGCCGCCCGGGTTAAAGCCTCCTGAGTAGATGGGATTACAGGCGCCTGTGATCAAACCCAGCTAATTTCTGTATTTTTAGTAGAGATAGGGTTTCATTCACCATGTTGGCTGGGCTGGTCTTGAACTGACCTCGTGATCCACCCGCCTGGGCCTCCCAAAGTGCTGGGATTACAGGTGTGAGCCAGGGCGCCTGGCCGCATCTTTTCAGTTTCTGTGCTTACAATAATAACGATCCATAGTGTCTCCTAGCAATATTATATATAACATTTTAAATACTGAACTGGAAAGTTCCAAAGTCAAAATTGAACATTTAAATATTCTTTGCCCAAGCTTTTTGTTCCCTTAGTGGGTATCTTAAATGTTAACACCTAAAGGAATTAAGGATGGAGATCTAAGATTAATAGGAATTTAAAAAATTGTTTTGTAATAGTGACTTTCAAAAGCCTTGCTTGATGTTTATACAAAGCAAACATTATGCTGAATTTTTATCTGACAGTCAAGATATGCTGAAAGCAAATCTATTAACATTTAAATTAAGACAGTGAAAATCCATGTTTCTTCAGAAACTACCAAATGTCCCTCTGTATGCACTCAGAATTGGAACTCTTGATTAGTGCTGCTGATGACACAGTTTTGAAGGTCACAGCAGCTTTGCTAAGATTATATTGCATAGCAATTTTATTGAAATTAATTTATAAGAAATCTATTGGGCCGGGTGTGGTGGCTCATGCCTGTAATCACAGCACTTTGGGAGGCCAAGGCGGGCAGATTGAGCTCAAGAGTTTGAGATCAGCCTGGGCAACACAGTGAAACCCTACTTCTACTAAAACACAAAAAATTAGCCAGGCGTGGTGGTGGAGGCCTATAGTCCCACCTACTCGGGAGGCTGAGGCAGGAGAATTGCTTGAACCTGGGAGGTGGAGGTTGCAGTGAGCTGAGATTGTGCCACTGCACTCCAGCCTGGTCAACAGAGCGAGAGACTGTCCCCCCCACCAAAAAAAGGAAATCTATTGGAGCTTAGGACATCCTATTTTACTATTTGATAATGCAGTTTATGGAAATCTTTGAATAACCCTTCTGTAGCCAAGCCATGCTGTTTCCATACATCTTCAGTGGTCAAAGCTGCAGTTACTCCAAAATGAATATAAAGTTGTTTAATATCCCTGAGAATTTAGTGGCTTTTGTTTAGTGTGGCACTTTTACAGTAGGCACAGGTTTTGCTTTTTTTTTTTTTTTTTTGAGACAGAGTCTCACACTGTGGTCCAAGCTGGAGTGCAGTGGTGTGATCTTGGCTCACTATAACCCCTGCCTCTCAGGTTCAAGTGATTCTCCTGCCTCAGCCTCCCGAGTAGCTGTGATAACAGGCGCCCACCACCATGCCCGGCTATTTTTTTGTATTTTTAGTAGAGACAGGGCTTCTCCACATTGGCCAGGCTGGTTTTGAACTCCTGACCTCAAGTGATCTGCCTGCCTCGCCTCCCAAAGTGGTAGGATTACAGGTGTGAGCCACTGCGCCCAGCCAGGCAAAGGTTTTTAAAGTCTTACAAGATCTGTATGATTCCTGCCACTATTTCCTTTCCAGCCCCTCCCCATACTGATACCAGTTATAGCTTAAAAAAAAAATAATTGCTACTGTCCTGCTTAAAATCCTTTGGGTAGTGATAAAATCTAAGCAAAATGCTGGCATATAAAAGGCCTCACAATCTGGGCTCACTCTACCTTCCCAGACTTGACTTCTTCCACTTACCCTGTGCATCCCACTTTCTGCCACACTTGTTCCTCTGGATTAGCCAGGCCCTTCTGCAGTCTGCCTTTGCTCCAGGTGTTTGTCTTTCTCTGACCTAACTCCCAGTCACGCCTAGTAAACAACTGAAATGTCACCTCGGTGTAGCTCTCTCCTATTTCCCCTCAAAGCAGACAGTTGATGTGCCCTATGGTCTTGGTCATATATTCCTATTTGTATAACAGCACTACTATCTTGGACTCTGTCTGCTTATTTGCTCCAGGAGGGCAGGGGTCTTCGCCGGACTCACTGAATGCCTTATCTAAAGTGCCAGGCACAGGTGGATGGATAAAGACAGGTCTTGGTTCTTCTGTGTAGCCTTAGTAACTTGTACCTTTCCTGACATATTGGGCAGGGGCTCCAAAATATCTGTTGCAAACAACTTATATCTAAAAGACTTCTATAAACATAATTAGAATGTAAAATTGTTAACAGAATGGAGGTTGATAAAATGACTTTGTAAGTAGGAATTAACTTGCCAACTCATAATTAGCAGTAGATCAGATGATTGTGTATTTTTGAAATGTGGTTTAAATCTTTTCAGCTTGCAGATGCTAAATTTTCCTAAGCTCTGCAGCTAACTGAAGAGCAGGTATTCATGAAGCCTTCACAGTTTTTTTTTTTTTTTGAGACGGAGTTTCGCTCTTGTCACCCAGGCTGGAGTGCAATGGCGCGGTCTCTGCTTACTGCAACCTCCGCCTCCTGGGTTCAAGTGATTCTCCTTCCTCAGCCTCCCGAGTAGCTGGCATTACAGGCATCTGCCACCAGGCCTGGCTAATTTTGTATTTTTAGTAGACATGGGATTTCACCATCTTGGCCAGGCTGGTCTCAAGCTCCTGACCTCAGGTGATCTGCCTGCCTCAGCCTCCCAAAGTGCTGGGATTACAGATGTAAGCCACCATGCCCGGCCAGCCTTCATAGTTCTTAAACAGTCTACATTTAAAAACACCTTGAAATTTTGTCTTGCAAATGTATAGCTAAAGTCAACAGCTATAATCTTATACAAGATTAAAGAAATATAAAAAACTGACTTGGATACACTGTTGGCAACTACTTCCTGTAAGCTGGCTGCTGGCAAAATAACAGTTTCTTTTCTCTAGTGTCCTCTTAGATCCCCCAAAAATTGGCTGGGTGTGGTGGCTCATGCCTATAATCCTAGCACTTTGAGAGGCTGAGGTCAGGAGTTTGAGACCAGCCTGGCCAACATGGCAAAACCCCGTCTCTACTAAAAATACAAAAATTAACGGTGTTGTGGCACGTGCCTATAGTTCCAGCTACTTGGGAGGTTGAGGCAGGAGAATTGCTTGAACTGGGAGGCGGAGGTTGCAGTGAGCCAAGATCACTCCACTGCACTCCAGCCTGGGCAACAGAGTGAGATGGTCCCCCAAAACAGTATTTAGAAATACTGTTTCATCACTGAATTTGCAAGTACTTACATTTCTTTATTTTTTAAAATTTTTGTTACTTCTTTAGAGACAGGGGTCTCCCTATGTTGCCTGAGCTGATATTGAACTCCTGAGCTCAAGCAGTCTTCCCAAGTAGCTGGGATACAGGCGTAGGCCACCCTGCCTGGCTGCTTCAGTTTTAAAGACTTTGTCAGCTGAAGCATGTTAATAAAGGAAAAGAACCTTTCAAACGTATTTTTATAGAGTAATTCTTCACTGTTCTGCCTGCTGGATATTAGATCTGGCTTATCTTCTAATACTATTTTCCTGTTAAAAACTACTGAAAACAAAAGATGGTGCATATGCAATGAATAGTCTTAAAAGCAACAATCTATTTTGTTTTCTTTTTTACCCCTCATGAAGACACAGTACCAATTAGTTTTTGTGAATGTGTTATAAGTATGCCCAATTGTCTGAACTGATAAATTATGTAAGACTGATATAATCTAGATTAAATTATCTGTGCAAACAAAATAAATTGGATTAAGTACCCATTAAAATGATATAACCACCTTTTCCTGTTGGTTACCTTTACAGCTCTTTGACAGATGGATAATAGTCCCTCTTTTCACCTGTGCTATACATCACAATTTAAAAGATGATTCTGATCTGCTGCTTTTTTAGGAAATAAAATGTGCTAAAGTCCCACCCCCTTTGATTGGAAAAAGGGCATCTACCCCCTTTGATTTGGAAAAAGGGGTTCGTCCTTAAGATCACTTATCCTTTTGTTCTGAGGCTTAAAGAAATGTGTTATTTCTTAGATTTATAGCGGCTGTCAAATCATTTAAATCCAAAATATTCTGCTAAGGCTTTCTTGTTACCAAAGAGTAGCAGGAAGTTGCAGTGAGAATGGGACTTAAACTAGGTATACAAATTCCTCCAAATCACTGCATTAATATGGCGGCCTTGAACCTGAACTTCACTTGGATTTTGCAAAATTTTAATTCTGTCCCTTGCGTTCATTTTGTAAGTGGCATCTGGTGGTTGACTAATGATTTTGAAGACCGTGAAAGCAAAATACTCACATTATGTGGCAGGGTTCATTTCTGTCTTTTAAGCAGTGCCCACTTTCCCACTTCTTTTTGGTAGGAAATGCAGTTTTTATGTATTTTGATCCAGCATGTGTACTTTTGACTCCACACCAAGGTGCATCTAGTTAAGCAAAGAAAGTGTCTCTTAAGGGCTTTACATTAAAAAAAATTTTTTATGACCATTATCGAACTAATACATAACCTGTAAATGATAAACCATGATTGAGCTTCCAAAATGGCACAATTATTGCAACAGAAAACAGTTCTAAGAAAAGCACAAATTCTTGAATTGCATCTTAAATACCTTCTAAAACTCACTTTTATTCCTTTTTTCTGCTAGCATTGTTGGTGTGCAGCATGCTTTAAAAAAAAGACCTAAACCTTAAATATAATTGTGTAACAACATGAAAACATTTAAACAGATTTTTTTTCTGTTTTCAAAATCTTTTTCGCTATGCATGTAGTGAGGTTTACATAAGTTAAACAAATTTCCATCTTTACTGAATGTGAAATTGGTTTTGAATATTTTTAAATAAAGAATTACAATAGTTTACACATTTTACAAGCATCGTACTTTTAATCAAATCATTTTGTTTTCCTGACTGCCCAAGGAAATGAACGTGATTTCTCCAGAAAGGCTCAGTCTTGATTTTCCTAAAGTCCATGGTATAAGGACAGCCTTGACAGGGTTTAGATAGAAAGTTTTAGCTTTTTACCTTATTTATTATTTTTTTGAGATGGAGTCTCACTGTCTCGAAGGGTGGAGTGCAGTGGCGCAATCTCGGCTCATTGTAACCTCTGTCTCCCAGGTTCAAACGGTTCTTGTGCCTCAGCCTTCTGAGTAGCTGGGACTACAGGCATGTGCCACCACGCCCAGCTAATTTTTTGTAATTTTTTTTTTTTTTTTTGAGATGGAGTTTCGCCGTTGTTGCCCAGGTTGGAGTGCAATGGCGCGATCTCAGCTCACTGCAACCTCCGCCTTCCGAGTTCAAGCAATTCTCCTGCCTCAGCCTCCTAAGTAGCTGGGATTACAGGCATGTGCCACCATGCCCGGATAATTTTGTATTTTTAGTAGAGATGTGGTTTCTCCATGTTGGTCAGGCTGGTCTTGAACTTCTGACCTCAGGTGATCCGCCCACCTCGGCCTCCCAAAGTGCTAGGAATACAGGCGTGAGCCACCGCGCCTGGCCTCACCTTGTTTTAAGAGGCAACAGATTCTAAAATCCTTATACTAAACCAGTATAAATTGTCGCACTGTAAAAAGTGCTGTAGAATTAAGCCATTATAAAGACATTGTGTAAACAAAATTCTGAACAGATTTTGAAACTTGGAAGTGTGATGTGCTTAGTCAAGGCCCCTTGTTTATGTACTTGTAACTACAACCTCCTGAGTTACATATACATACATATATATATATATATTTATTTATTTATTTATTTTTGATATGGAGTCTCACTCTGTCACCCAGGCTGGAGTGCAGTGGCACAATCTCGGCTCACCGAGTAGCTGGGACTACAGGTGTCTGCCACCATGCCCGGCTAATTTTTTGTATTTTTATTAGAGATGGGGTTTCTCCATGTTAGCCAGGATGGTCTCGATCTCCTGACCTCGTGATCCACCCACCTTGGCCTCCCAAAGTGCTGGGATTACAGGCGTGAGCCACCACACCCGCCCTCCTGAGTTATAGTCTAACATCTCATTTTCTAAGTGCTTAGACATAGCAAACTTCTAAAATTGAAAAAAATCATTTGCATATATTTTTCCATTAATAACCCCCAAAGATCTTCTGGAAAGCACAATTGTTGAGGTTGAGCATGCTGTTTTAAAATACTTGTCCACTTAAAGTTTGAAGTCAAATTTCTTTTTCTTTTTTGTTTGGTATGGTTTAATATGAAACAAAGTTCTGAAAACAAACTTACCTGTCTCAATCATTAATTTTTCACTAGGAATTGACTTCAAAACTTCCAAATTAGCTTCAGTTTTCAGTGAACTTAAAAAAAGAAGTGTATACATATATTTATTTTAAAAGGCAGCAATTAACGAATACCTTTTTTCATATCACAACTTGTCTAAAGTACTACAAGACCAATCCAAAACCCCATAGCATTTTGTTTTCAGTATACTTTAGAAAGTATTTGCACACTACCATACTTCAACAATCCAGATTAAGATCTATTTTAACCCTATCTGCCTTCCGGGAATGCAATTTTCCATGCTTATTAGTTGGTTTCCAACAGCATTCCGTATCAGTCTAAGTAAAATTTAACTTTTTTAAAAAAGAATTCATTTGCTTCTGAGTAATTTGCATAACTTAGAGGTGCTCCTAAGGCTGTTAACGTTCGTTTCCTGAATTTTCCATTTTTAGCCCAAGACAGATTCTTCACTCTACTTGAGCAGAATTATGTATCTGCACCCTTGCCATGGTTTCTTTGTAGGATGAACTCTACTCCTTGAATCTGGCTTTGGCCTCAAGTCTTGCTATGGCTGCCTGAGCCTCTATCAGCCAAAACCCAGCTGACTCAAAGATCCATGAATGCAAACATAAATGCTTCCTGTAATGTGGCAGTGAGGTTTGGGATGGTGTAGCATATAATGTGATGGCAACGAATACTGCTCTTGTATTACTTTAAAAACACAATTTTTGTAACCACAAATTAATTTTTTAGAGCAGTTTTAGGTTTACAGCAATAAAAAGTGTAGAGATTCCCCAACCATGTGTCCCCACTCTCAAAATTCCACACCATAATGGTAGGTACGTTTGTCATTGATGAACCTACCTTGACACAAAATTGTCACCCAAAACCCACAGTTTACAGTTTACATTAGGGTTCACTTGGTGTCATGTGTTCTGTGGGTTTGGACAAATACGCAATTACGTCTATCTACCATTGTATCATACTGAGTAGTTTCATGGTCTTAAAAATCTGTGGTCTGCCTATTCATCCCTCCTTCTCTCTAACCCCTTATTTTTGAACCGTCTCCATAGTTTTGCCTTTTCCAGACTGTCACACAGTTTGAACTATACAGTATGTAGTCTTTTTCAGGGTGTCTTCTTTCACTTGAAAATACACATTAAAATCCCATGTTTTTCATGCTTGATAGTTCATTTCTTTTGGCATTGAATAATATTCCACTGGATATACCACAGTTTATCTATTCACCTACTGAGGAACATCTTGGTTGCTTCCTTATGTAGCATTTTTAATTTCAGCATTTGTTATTACAAAGCATTTAAGATATACATTAAATTAGGTAATATGGACTTCTCATATAGTTATCACCCAGCCCCATCAATCATCAACACAGGACAATCCTGTTCCATCCACTTACCCCTACTCTCTCCTGTATTATTTTAAAAGGAAATTCGAAATGTACAGTTCTAATATTTCAGCATTTAATTCAGGATGTTTCAGCATGTATCTTTGAGCATAACGATTCTCTTTAAAAAATGCAACCACAATACAATTATCATATTTAAGAAAAACCCAAATCTTCTAGTATTCAAATTTCCAGTGGTCTCAGAGGCATACATTCTTTTTAAGTTTGATTAAATTAGGACACAAATGAGAGGCCTACACATTGCAATTGGTCATTGTCTTCTAAAGTCTCAACCTATTAAAATCTCCTGCATCTTTTCCCCCTTCAAATTTATTTGTTGAAGAAACCAAGCTGTTCACCCTGTGCAGTGCCCTAGTCTTGATTTTGCTGATTTTATCTGTGTTCCAGTTTAACAGGCTCCTCTGCCCTCTGTATTTTTTTTTTTTTTTGAGACGGAGTCTCACTCTGTTGCCCAGGCTGGAGTGTGTTGGCAAAATCCCAGCTCGCTGCAACATCCACCTCCCGGGTTCAAGCCATTCTCCTGCCTCAGCCTCCCGAGTAGTTGGGACTACAGGTGCCTGCCACCACGCCCGGCTCATTTTTGTATTTTTAGTAGAGAGGGGGTTTCACCATTTGGCCAGGCTGGTCTCAAACTCTTGACCTCAGGTGATCCACCCACCTCAGCCTCCCAAAGTGATTACAGGCACGAGCCACCGCACCTAGCCTGCCCTCTGTATTTCTTATAGGAGATCTAGAGTACCATCTACAGGCTGGATAAGATTTGGGTTGGATGTTTTTGGGGGAAGACCATTTCATAGGTGGTGGTGTGATCTTTCATCTACAGGCATATATCTGGTTCTATTTTTGTGATCTAAGGCAGCCATGGATGCCCAATGCATAATTCACCAGGAGCTACAAAATGTTGATATAATACTATCAGCCCTTTACTTATTAGAGTACTTCCATAAAACGAAAATTCTCTATGTCTATTACTTGATTGCTCAAATATATGTAGTTTGTACAGAAAATATGTATCTTTCTGTCAAATGTGTTGATTCCCTAACTTCTTCCATTGGTGCTATTATTTTAACATCACCATTCATTTATGTAAGGAGCTCTATTCTTTTATCATTCTGTTCATATTTCATGTGCGTAACATCTCAAATCCCACTATGTTGGGTCTCACTGGGGTTAGGTTTTCTATTTATCTTGGCCCTTTTCTTTCATGCTTCTGGTTCACCGCATTTGTCTGGTGGTCCTTGGATATCCATTTATATTTAGGGAGGTTGCTAGTGTTGCGTTTCCTTTGCTTTTGTGAAAGCAGGACTGTTTTACTACCAGTTCTCTTCTCTGAGTGGGGATTCTTAGTGAGACCTTCTTGTGGGAGAGGGTATATTATGAAACTACATTTAAAGGTAAGAGTATAGGGAGCTAATTGTTAGGCTCATGGTTCTCTAAATGCTTTCCTTTGTGGATTGATAATAAGCACTTCAAGCCTTAGTCCTCACCATAGTTTTTTCAATTTTCTTAAGAAAACCCCTGCCCCTGGCCCTTGTGTAAATGTTTACTACTTTTGTCCTCTATGCACAGGAGTGGATATGGGAGTGAGATCTTTTCTCTATATAGGCCCTCAATTGATCATCCTTTGTAGTCCTATTTCACACTAATTCTAAGCTTAAATTCCCCCCTATTGGATTTTGTTTGCCAGACTTGCTCCCATCTCTTCTGAGGCCCCTTAGTGGTGTAATCTAAGCTTTCTCTTTCAGTTTTACCCGTCTTCAGAAATCCACAGAACAGACGGAGTGTCTCACTGTCACCTGGGCTGGAGTGCAATGGCGCAATCTCGATTCACTGCAACCTCTGCCTCCTGGGTTCACACAATTCTCCTGCCTCAGCCTCCCAAGTAGCTGGGATTACAGGTGCCCACTACCACACCTGGCTAATTTTTTGTAGAGACAGGGTTTCACTATGTTGGCCAGACTGGTCTCAAACTCCTGACATTGTCATCTGCCTGCCTCGGCCTCCTGAAGTGCTGGGATTACAGGCGTGAGCCACTGTGCCTGGCCTCTTCTTTTTTTTTTTTTTTTTTAAATTTAAGAGATGGGGGTCTCGTTAAGTTACCCAGACTGGTTATACCTGTAGCTCTAGCTACTGAGGATGCTGTGGCAGGAGCATCACTTGAACTCCTGGGCTTACCCAGCTACAGAACATTTATTAGCAAAAAACTGGCCTTTTTTCTTTGCTATTATAGATTCTTTCCTTTTTCAATATCTATAATTTTATTTTAGTAGGATTTTAGGAGGGGTGGGTGGGATGTCATTAGTTTGACATTAAGTAGCAATTGGTGCTCTCTAGGAAAAAAAAATTATTATTTTCAGCCAGCTTGGTTAATATAGATATTTTGTAAAATATATTGATGTGGTTGGTATGGATAGTATATTTAAAAGTTTTCTTTTTTTTTCTTTCTTTTTTTTTTTTTTTTTTTTTTTAAGACAGAGTCTCGCTCTGTCACCCAGGTTGGAGTGCAGTAGTGTGATCTCGGCTCACTGCAAGCTCTGCCTCCAGGGTTCACGCCATTCTCCTGCCTCAGCCCCCCAAGTAGCAGGGGTTACAGGCGCCCGCCACCTTGCCCGGCTAATTTTTTGTATATTTAGTACAGAGGGGGTTTCACTGTGTTAGCCAGGATGGTCTCAATCTCCTGACCTCATGATCCGCCCGCCTCGGCCTCCCAAAGTGCTGGGATTACAGGTGTGAGCCACTGCACCCGGCCGATTTAAAACTTTCACTAAATTTTTAGATTTGTATTTCTGATCTCACTAAATCATGTCTGATTAGCTTAATATTCTTCTACGTCTATCCTATGACTGTAAAAATTTGCCCAAATATATATACTAATAAATATTTTAAAGAGAAGCCAGTATTTCTGTTTAATAAGGTTTCCCATTTAATGATGAGCAACTACACGATTCTGAAGTCAAGTCTGAAATACATCTTCCCATTTTCTTTTTTTTTTTGAGACAGAGTCTCGCTCTGTCGCCCAGGCTGGAGTGCAGTGGCGTGATCTCGGCTCACTGAAACCTCCGCCTCCCGAGTTCAAGCGATTCTCCTGCCTCAGCCTCCCGACTAGCTGGGACTACAGGTGCCTGCCACCACCCCAGCTAATTTTTGTATTTTTAGTAGAGATGGGGTTTTACCATATTGGCCAGGCTGGTCTTGAACTCCTGACCTTGTGAACCACGCACCTCAGCCTCCCAAAGTGCTGGGATTATAGGTGTGAGCCACGGTGCCCGGCCATCTTCCCATTTTCTTGGGGGAAAAATTCTAATTTAACTTTTAGGAACCAAAGACTTTATGTGATATGTGGATTAAGTTATATTATGATAAGTTATCATATTAAGTTATATTAAGTTATATTATAAGTGGATTAAGTTATCACATCTCAGAGACTCAGATTAAGATGACAATGAATAGATTTCAAAATAAGAATATAAACATTCACTTTAATAAATGACTAACCCATTAATTCTGAAGCTAATATTAATGTAGGAGAAAAGAATCTTTTGTGATTAGCTTAAAGCAACATCATAATAAACTCAAAATCATTTAGAAATATCTAAGACAGGAGCCAGGTATGGTGCCTCATGCCTGTAATCCAAGCACTTTGGAAGGCAGAGGCAGGTGGACAGCCTGAGCTCAGGAGTTTGAGACCAGCCTGGGCAACATAGTGAAACCCCATCTCAACAAAAAGTACAGACATTAGCCAACCATGGTGATAGGAGCTTGTGGTCTCAGCTATTATACTTGGGAGGATTGCTTGAGCCCAGGAGGTTGGGGCTGCAGTAAGTCGTCCAGCTTGTGAGACAGAGTGAGACCCTGGTCTCAAAAAAAAAAAAAAAAAAAAAATCTAAGAATTAATGGTTTTAAGTTGGTGAAATAAAGATCTTCTACCCCCTTCTCTTAAAAAAAACTTACAAGGAGAAAAGCAGGATTTTTAAAAATGAAACTAGGAGACATATGTTACCCCAAATCACAACATATAAAGTTGAAAGTGGACGGAGAAATGATAAACGACCAGTGTTTAAGTGCCAAGTGACTTAAATGCTATGTGCCTGGAGAGAAAGACAAGCAAACCCAGAAGCAGATATAGTCCCTAGAAAGTGGAGTAAGGCAGGGACTGAAATGGAGATTGTTTGAGAAAACTTCAAGAGAAGATAGATGGGATTCCTAGGTTACATATCTGTGACTTGGTGCAGAGAAAGAGGTGCTGGGTCTCAAGAGAACCTACATCAGAAACAGGTGGAGAACAACAAGCACAGAGGAGTACAGGCATCAGGCACAGGCCTAAGCATGGAGACCGGGGCAGCCCACTGAACAGGAAGACCCTCTAACCCATCCTGCTCCAAAACACTGTCAGGGACATTTATAAACCCCTTCCCTCCACTGTTCCTCACTTTTCCAGCAGAGAACACAAGATCCCTTTCTGGAGAAACTGAACCAACCCAGAAAAAGATCTCTACAAACTGATATTTGGGAATCCCTAGCAAAAAGTCAGTTGGCCATCTGAGTCTGCCAGTTGCTGGAATGCCTTCTAGAGAGCTTCCAAATGGCATTTTTTTTTAAATAGACAGTGAGGACTGCCTGACATTTGAAGAAAGTTTCCATCATCACAGAGACCAAAGGAAAGAAGAAGAGGTGACTGTGAGGAAACAAATGCAGGAAGACAAGCAGAAAGTCACTTTATAGTTCATGCCTTTCGAGAGATGAGAAGACACTGTAGTATAAGAATAGTGTTCAGAAATTGAAAAACGCTGAAGTAAATTTCATAAAAAGGGTTACAAAATATAGCACTTTTTTTGGAAGGAGGGAAACAATGGAAGTTATCAGTCTGGTATGCCCAAGAAAAGAATAGAAAAGAAAAATCAAATTCCAAGGATGGGTAAAGATGAGACCCCCACTGGAAGGGGTAATGAAAAAGCAACACTAGGCATGATGAAAACCATCAACACACACCTCCGTGAAATTTCACATCAGAGATGAAAAACTAAAACCTTTCACAAGAGAAGAAAACTAGGTCACAGGTAAAGGATTAGGAATCAGAGTAGCAACTTTTCATCAACATAGAACCTACTGATGGAACAGTATAAATTTTCAATGAAAATGATTTCTGATCTTGAATTTTATGCACGGAGAAACTATCAATTGAAAGTGGGGTTCTCTCCCCTTTCATTAACTACCCAGGCTAACTTGAAAGAGGAAGAGCAAAAAAAAAAAATTCATTTTCAAACATGCAAAATCTCAAGAAACTTAATTCCCATGAAAACGTCCTCAGAGGATGTTGTAGAATGTGTTCCACTAAAACAAACACACAAGGAATACATGGGATCTAAAAATAGGAACTAGCCCAAACTGAAACAGACAGATGGAAGGGTCTGCAACTGATGGAACTATTGTATCTAGACAAGTTTGCTCATGTGGTATACCGTGCTTAACATTTCTTGTACTACTTTTTGTTTTCCTGGATTAACCTCCCTCATATTTTTATTTACCTGGCTTTCTTAAACTTGAAGCCCAGCCTGGGCACATAGCAAGATCCCGTCTCAACTTAAAATGTAAAAAATAGCTGGGTGTGGTGGCATGCACCAGTAATCCCAGCTACTCAGGAGGCTGAGGTGGGAGGGTTGCTTGAGCCCGCGAGGTCAAGGCTGCAGAGTTGTGATCACACCACGGCATTCCAGCTTGGGCTACAGAGCAAGTCCCTATCTTAAAAAAAAAAAAAACAAAAAAACCAAAAAACTTGAAACCCTCTCATACTTGGCATAGCTCTGTGAAATTATATACTTATATAGAAATAATAATGAAACATTTATAGAGACATAATAATGAAAACATTGAGTATGCATATAACCAAAAATTCTGAAATGATGACACTGAGAGTGATATGCAGAGAATAATGGAGGTAGGGAATTAGTACGGGATATAAAAACTAACGTGCTCATACACCCCAATGAGAATAGACACAGGGGATGAATCAAGAGACAATAGTATATGGATATTATTTAGAAATATGGCGACAAATAGCAAAATTGTTGCCGCTAGAACAACTGACCTGGGGTAAGGTCATGCTGGGGGGACTCTGATATTTGTTTATATCTGTGAGTACTACTTGACTTTTTAATCACTATGCATATATTCCCTTGCATATTAATTTTAAAGTTATTTAAACCTTTAAATATGAAAGCAGCTTAGACATTTAAACTTTGAACTCTAGAGCAAATACGTAATTCCATGATTCTATTTCCCTAGATTTTAGTCAAAAATAATGCAATTGGAAACACAATAACTTTAAGGGTATGAGACATTGAAGGACAGAAAGTCTTATACTATTTTGCAACTGATTAATGGGATACATTGATATCCTGTGAAAAGACACTGGTCGAAGCTCTTACATATTTGACAAAACAAACCCAGGGACCTAGCTGTGCTAGCTGAGTGTACTGAGTGTGTAAAGTTTAGTGTGATATAACAGCAGAAAGGTCACAGAGTGAGAAGCCAGAGGACATGGGTTCTCATACTTGGAGAAACTCTATACCTGTTTCCTAATTTATTTGAGCCTCGGTTTCTTTGCCTGCAGAGATGTATGACTGTCATAGAATAACCTTTCGTCCACAGTCAGACATGACGTGCATATGTATACATAATGCTATGAACACATTTTCAAGGGATCAAATGATCTGAGAATAAATTGGATTACCAGAGAAAGCTAGCTGCTGATCTCAACACAAAATAATTTTTCATTATTAGGACATAATGTACTAGTCTATAACTTTTGAGCTTTAACTTGTAATCGTAATGTACTGTTTAATTTCTTACATAATTACTGAAATTCCCAGCAAAGATCAGTGTAAACACACACAAACTTTAATGAAAATCGTCTTCATCAGCAATTCACTGTAAAACGATTTAAGAAATCTGCTTAAATAAAAGTTAAAAACAAAACAACCTAAGAACGTACCAACCATTAAATCCTATATAAAGATCCAAATCAATCAAAGCAGCTGCTGCTTCCTTGGTACCATCAAATGAATGCACCTGGGGACATACAGGTATAATTTTATTATTATAGTAATTACTCTTTGAAATTCTAAATAACATTAATAAGACTTTGTAGGCAAAAATATAGATCCCTGTAAGTTTTTGGACCTCAGGATTTCAAAGGTGGTAGTCCCTATAATTTTTATTTTCGTATCAGATTTCACAATTATAACCAGTCATCATCTCCAGTGACATGATGCAAAACGTTAGCTGCTGAGAATTTCTTCAGAGTTGCAGTGTTGCAGTCTCCACACTAGCATTAGTGCAGAAGCTCCAGGAAGGGGTTTAGGAATAGACATATTCTTAGGCAAAAACATGAGGAAAGCTTAGAAATTTTATGGCACCATTTAAAACACGTTTTAAAATACTGATGAATTTTCTGTTAGAGGAATTTTTTTTTTTTTTAAGATGGAGTTTCACTCTTGTTGCCCAGGCTGGAGTGCAATGGCGTGATCTTGGCTCACCGCAACCTCCGCCTCCCTGCTTCAA
Organism: Papio anubis; assembly: GCF_008728515.1. Lineage (NCBI taxonomy): Eukaryota > Metazoa > Chordata > Mammalia > Primates > Cercopithecidae > Papio > Papio anubis. The sequence goes on from NC_044983.1 coordinate 119,849,996, forward strand.
GCGATTCTCCTGCCTCAGCCTCCTGAGTAGCTGGGATTACAGGCATGCGCCACCATGCCTGGCTAATTTTGTATTTTGTATTTTTTTTTTAGTAGAGAGGGGGTTTCTCCATGTTGTTCAGGCTGGTCTCGAACTCCCGATCCCAGGTGATCCACCCGCCTCGGCCTCCCAAAGTGCTGGGATTACAGGGGTGAGTCACCATGCCCGGCCAAGAATACTTTTTTCTAGAAGAGAAATTACTTTTAAGAGGCAAGGCTGGGCCAGGTGCGATGGCTCATGCCTGTAACCTCAGCACTTTGGGAGGCTGAGGCCAGTGGATCACCTGAGGTTGGGAGTTCGAGACCAGCCTGACCAATGTGGAGAAAACCCATCTCTACTAAAAATACAAAATTAGCAAGGTGTGGTGGCGCATGCCTATAATCCCAACTACTCGGGAGGCCGGAGGCAGAACTGCTTGAACCCAGGAGGCGGAGGTTGCGTTGAGCTGTGATCGCATCATTACAGTCCAGTCTGGGCAACAAGAGTGAAACTCTGTCTCAAAAATAAAAAGAAAAGAGACAAGGCTGAAGAAATTCTTATAAATGGGTGAGACTGTTGCTTAAAAAGCATAAACCGTAATCCCAGCACTTTGGGAGGCCGAGGTGGGCAGATCACAAGGTCAGGAGATCAAGACCATCCTGGCCAACATGGTGAAATCCCGTCTCTACTAAAATGCAAAAAATTAACCAGGCGTGGTGGTGCGCGCCTGTAGTCCCAGCTACTTGGGAAGCTGAGGCACGGGAATCGCTTGAACCCGGGAGGTGGAGGTTGCGACGAGCTGAGATTGCGTAGAAGTGAATTCAAGGGCCGGGCACAGTGGCTTACACCTGTAATCCCAACATGTCGGGAAGCCAAGGTGGACAGATTGCTTGAGTTTAGGAGTTCAAGATCAGCCTAGGCAACATGGTAAACTCCATCTCTACAAAATATACAAAAAAATTAGCTGAGCATGGTGGTGCATGCCTGCAGTCCCAGCTACTGGGAAGGCTGAGGATGGCTTGATCCTGGGGAAGTGGAGGTTGCAGTGAGCTGAGATTGTGCCACTCCACTTCAGCCTGGATGACAGAGCCAGACCCTTTCTCAATAACCAAAAAAAAAAACCCAAAAAAAACCAAAAACCAAATTTCACAGGGTTTTCTTGTGAATGGAATTCTTGCTCATTCTTGTACTTTGAACAAAGGAACTATAATTAAAACTGACTTGTGTTTATGCCACATCTGGCCCATACATTCAACAGTAAATTTACATGTCTTTCAAAGGATGGGAAAAGAAACTCCTAATTCTATTGAGTTCTATCTAATTCACGTTTTTCTTTTTTTTTTACTTTTAAAAAAAAAATTTAAATGTTGACATCTGAATTAGGGGCCATCCTTAATAACCAAGATGCTTTATGTGTCACATAAATGTTAAGTATCCCTTATCCCAAGTATGTTGGACCAAAAGTGTTTCGTATTTCAGATTTTTTCAGATTTTGGAATATCTGCATATACATAAAAAGAAATCTTTGGGAAGGGACTCAAGTCTAAACATGAAATTCATTTATGTTTCATATACACCTTATACCATACCCTGAAGGTAAATAATTTAAATAATTTTGTGCATGAAACTAAATTTATGTACAATGAATAATCAGAAAGCAAAGGTGTCACTATCTCATGTCAGTGCTTAAAAAGTTTCAGATTTTGGAGTATTTTGTACTTGGGAGTATTTGGATTTTTGAATTAGAGACATTCAACCTGTATTAAAAATGACAATTTTATACTTACCACTCCCCCTACACAGCGATCTCTATTTCTTTTCATTATGTCTGTAAATTAAAAACAAAGAACTTTTAGCAAATAGCTTGATTTCTACAAAATTCTTAAGTTCTAAATGAGACTTTGGTTTTAACTCACCCAAAAATTCAGCATGTGAGTTTCGACAATGAAGAAACATTGGTAATTTTGTTTGTTCTGACAGTTCAAATTGTTTTTCAAAATATCTGCATAATGCAAAAAAAAATTCTCATTACAAATTTAATTTTAGCATGAGGAAGGTAATGATGTCAAAACAGCTTTTAAGTTAAAGGTATTTAATTCTCTATAAATTACAGGACAATAATCATGAATATTTAAAGCACATCAGACTTATCAAAGGGCTTTTATAACTTACAATTTTTGGAAAGAAATACTTCATTTTCTGGGCTTACAAAATTATTTTCATAAAGTAACATCTACTGGCCCCTTGCCACTGGGAGCACCATCAGTGCAAGTCAACTCACCAAGCGAGAAGCCCGGCAGAGCTTCATACTGCATGCTAATCTATTCCATTTTGCAACCAGTGTTTTATGTGCTGTTATAAAAGAAGTTACTGCCACTAGGCAAAATGAACAAGGTTTCCCTCAAAAACCAAATCTAAGTATTTGCTAAACAGCAAATAACTCAATTATGCTATTAAAAAAAGAAAATTACACGATAAAGTGGTAGCCCTGAATATCTTAGAGTACTTGATAAGAAGCTTTTTCCAAGTACCACATACTTTTGTCTCATTTGATCCTCAGAATAACCCAAGGATAAAAGCTGGTGTCATACTTTGTCCAACATAACAATACCTGGCATGGCCACTTGGAACCAGAACTTCAGTGCTCTCATTCCAAGTCCCAGCCTAAACGGCAAAAACCTGTCACATTTTCGAGACGCTTCCTTCTGGTCCCAGAGTATAATGACAATATTCAGAGGATATAATGAATGTTCATTCTGTTTGTTTTTTCACTTCAACACAGTGCTCCCTCTTGTTCTCACAAATGGTAGGTTCAACTGAATCAGGATAACAGGTGGCTTATTATTTTCTTAGATGTGCTTACCTCTTCTAAGTCCTTTAATTTGGGGAAACAATTTCTCTGTTTAACTTAAGCCTCTTTTGCTATATTTTCCTATATCATATTTCCTCACATGCAGGACTATTTTGCCCCCTTTGCACTCTTGAAAATGCTAAATTTTAAAATTAGAAATAGAAATGTACTTCTTAAGAAGCAGTCTTCAGGCCGGGCATGGTGGCTCATACCTGTAATCCCAGCACTTTGGGAGGCCAAGGTAGGTGGATCACTCGAGGGCAGGAGTTCAAGACCAGTCTGGCCAACATGGTGAAACCTTATCTTTACTAAAAATACAAAAAATAGCCAGCGTGTTGGCACACGTCTGTAATCCCAGCTATTCCATGGGCTGAGGCACAAGAATCGCTTGAACCCAGGGTCAAAGGTTGCAGTGAGCTGATGTCACACTACTTGCACTCCAGCCTGGGTGACAGAGCAGCACTCTGTCTCAAAAAAAATAAAAATAAAAAAAATAAAAAAAAATAGAAACAGTCTTCCTAAAATTGGTGGTCTATCTCTGTATTACCAAATGTTTGGGTTTTAAAATCTCCTTTTCAGATTCTGCTGGGTTAGAATAAACAAAAATATTTTCCTTTCATTAACAAAGTGCTGAAATTTTGCAGTGTAGGAAATATTAATGACAACTTGGACAAAAAGATATTTTAATAATACAACCAGTCACTATTTCCATAACCTCTAAAGTAAACCAAATGTCAGCAATTAAGTGTGCTCTAGTCATTATGTCAACTTTACTAATATATTTGGCTTTTGGCTACACACAGCAGGCAGTCCTCTTCATTGTGTGCACTGCTCTACACTATGCTGGTTATTTTTTCCACACAAAATTTCATGGACCAAACCACATGACCAAGCTACAAATTCACAGTATCTAATGGTCGGATGGAAAATTAGCTTCCTATCTCAAGGTAGGCAAAAGTACAGTTTATGAAAATAACAGGCCAGCTGGATGCGTGGTCCACGCCTGTAATCCCAGCACTTTGGGAGGCTGAGGTGGGCGGATCGCTTGATCTCAGGACTTCAAGACTAACCTGGGCAACATGGTGAAACCCCATCTCTACAAAAAATACAAGAATTAGCCAGGTGTGGTGGCATGTGCCTGTAGTCCCAGTTGTTGGGAGGCTGAGGTCGGGGGATTGCTTGAGCCTGGGAGGTCAAGGCTGTGGTGAGCCATGATCACACCACTGCACTCCAGCTTGGATGACAGAGTGAGACCGTGTCTCAGAGAAAAAAGAGAAAGAAAATAACAGAAGCCCAAGCAGTGGGCCCACAGAATTTGACATAATTCAAGAAAAGAAAGGTCCCTGAATTCATGCTAGCTATGTATCATAAAGAAGCCATGTGGTTAAAAAAATAATAATAAATTAAAAAAAATAAAAAAGTAAAAAATTATTCCGAATGATACAAACTGAGGATAACTAGTACTAAACATCAAACAACTATTAGAGAAGAAACATCTAAACAACTTTAGAGAAGAAAAACCCACCATGGTAACTAGAAATAACAACGTAAGCTACAGGGTAGGAATTGGCGTCTATTGAGAGACCTCTCTGCCTGTTTTACTCATTTATTATTTTTTTAAAGTTTATAAATGAAAATCATTTTCCACTTGAGTTAGATTTGCTCATCTTAGTGAAGCTTCTGATTGTATTACTGCTTCTTACAGTTGAGGTTTAACTATCTAAGGACAAGAGCTGGAAAAGTTCAGCTTCAGAGGAGCAGTTCCTATTAATTAGGATCAAGGCAAATCCAAAAAGCGCAGTGAGTTTCATGGGTATACCTCAACCCAGGTAGTAATCCCTCCTCTGTAAGCTGCTTGATGGCAACGTGGCCTCAATTGCTCATCTCTACGGTCCCCTAAACCTCCAAAGGATTGTTTTAAAATCTTCTTCTTGTAGTTTTTAAGACCTGCACAGCGTTAACATTTTAAAGCCCCAAGAAAAATGCCCAAAGCAAATTCCTCCTATCCAAGAGAACAGAGCTCTAAACTGCAACAAGGAAAGGAATGTAGCATAAGGCCAGGAAATTGAAAATACAGGGTATGGCTTAAAGGATAAACTTTCCATAACTACATCAGGCCTCTTCCTTGTTTTCACTCTTTGCTTCTCTTTCTTAGTCTTTAAAAAATCCTTTTTCCAGAAAAAGTGTAGGTACTAAAACAAGAAAAAAGTATTTAAAAAAAACCCCACAAAACCTTTAAAAAGTTCCAAACAAAAGCAATAGCTAGCATCTTCCTTTAGGGTGATAATATTTCTAGCATGAATAATATAACAGCCATGATTGTGCACGTACTATGTACCACTCATGTCACTATGGGCTTTATGTGCCTTATGTTAAGAAAGGTAGGCAGCAATCTCCCCATTTTAAAGGGGATGCACAAAGGGACGAAGTGACATCAAGGGCAGTTGTAAATCTCACGAAAAGATCTGCTGATTCCAAAGCTCATCCTTTTAACGTCATACGCCGCCTTCACTTACCATTATTTTTCAGACACATCTATTGTATATTGATTTTTCTGTCTTGCCTCCTAATTTTCTGTTTTTCTTTTCTCATACATCTCCTTTTTCCTGACTACATTTTTACTTAAAAAGAAATCATGGCTGGGCGTGGTGGCTCACACCTGTAACCCTAGCACTTTGGGAGGCCAAGGCAGGCAGATCACTTGAGATCTGGAGTTTGAAACCAGCCTGGCCAACATGGTGAAACCCCATCTCTACAAAAAACACAAGAAAATTAGCTGGGCATGGTGATGGGCACCTGTAATCCCAGCTACTTGGGAGGCGGAGGCAGGAGAATCGCTTGAACTGGGAGGCGGAGGTTGCAGTGATCTTAGATCACACTGCCTGCACTCCAGTCTGGGGGACAGAGTGAGAATACATCTCAAAACAAAACAAAACAAAAACAAAACACCCAAACCATACACCGGTTGTTCCAGATGGTAGAAAAGTGCAGACCAAAATCTGAAGTCTTCCAAAAATAAACCCAATAGTGAAAGTTGAATTACAGGCTTTTTATCCACACTGCTCAAAAGGAATAAAAAAGAACCTTCCCTTTGTATTAAATATTCAACAGACATTTACTAAGTACCTACCATGTGCTGAGAATACTGTGCTAAATGCTATGGAACTGTCCCATGAGTAAGCCTTGGTGTGTGCCTCTGAGGAACTCAAAGACACTTGTCCGTTGTGGGGAGGAAGGGATAACCTAAAACCCATTTCTGTACAACGTGGTTAAGTGCTGAAACAAACAGAGTGCTGTGTACACAGAAAAGATTGCATGCTGTAAGTACACGCTAGGGGAAAAGAAGTGAGGGGCAGAGAACGTGGGTGTTTGTGTCCTTAACAACAATCAAAATGTGATTGTTACTAGAGTGTCTTTTTTTTTTTTTTTTTTTTTTTTTTTTGTTGGGGGTTTTTTTTTTTTTCTCCGCTGGGGGTGCTTCACACAATCTTGGCTCACTGCAACCTCCACCTCCCCAGTTCAAGCAATTCTGCTGCCTCAGCCTCCCGAGTAGCTGGGATTACAGGTGCTCGCTACCACGCCCGGCTAATTTTTGTTTTTAGTAGACAGGATTTCACCATGTTGGCCAAGCTGGTCTTGAATTCCTCATCTCAGGTGACAGGCCTGCCTTGGCCTCCCAAAGTGCTGGAATTACAGGCATGAGCCACCATACCTGGCCATTTTTTTAACCAAGTCATTTGATGTTTTATCATTAAAGATTAAAAAATCTTCACCGCCATCTTATCAAAATTTCCTTCTACTTATTTTGTCATTAGCTTATTCACTCTGGAAGAAGCCAGTGTCACATGCTGTCACTGAAAGTCAGTCCTTCCCTCTGCTGTTCACACACTTTAGTGACAGCACTTCCAACCTACTTTAATTATTTGTGTCCTCTCTTGTCTACAGTGGCATTGAGAAAAAGTCTTATTTTCCTTTGTGTCATGCTGAGGAGGCACTTGGTAATCATTTACTGAATGGAGTTTGAACTTGTCTATTAGCAATTAACACCTGGTATGTGAGTTCAAGCACAAGCTGTGATATGCACATTCTAAGATCAGACGCTATTCTGAACGTGCTCTGATGATGGTGAAGAATCTTCAGAACAGTTAAATTAAACTGATACTGTCAATGTTTTCAATTAACCCCAAAACTGAGTTTAAAGTATTCAGGTTGCATTTTAGAGTCAGTTCTAACTCATTTTGGATGAAAAGTCATATAGGCAAAAAAACTTGGGGACTCTGCCATTGCCCTTGCTTGTCATAACACATAGTCTATTAGACTTACAAGGCTTATCCTGACAAAAACCAGACATTAAAGTTGAGGAATATGATCTGTGGGCTTAACCTGAGGAAATACTAAAGACAACTGTTTTTCTATTTCAATGTGAACATGAGAACTTTTAAGGTTAAGTGAGCTGGCCTACATAATATTCGACAGAGGTATAGGGCTTTAGTAACCCTGCTAGTAACCACATGAATGTCCCTGAAAGACACAGCAAATAATATGCCATAAACTAAGCAGTTCTAAAAGGGATGTATAAAGGAGCGACCTAAAAGAGACAGTACGTGTCCACAGAGCATTACTCTAACCCATCCTTTTCTACTTGGTTATAGATCTTCACACTCCAGAACTCTGGAGCTTGAGGTCTAAGGTATGACAGACTCCACTAGTAGATCTGCTCCTCCCCACAGTGATTTTCAACCAGGGGGGACATATCAGAATCCCATTTGTGGGGAGCAGGGAGGGAAGGGGGAGGAAGTACACTTTTGGCATGCGTAATCTTAAAAAATCCCTTTAGGCCATCAAGTCACTGGCTTAATCATATGATCGTATCACCATATGACAAAATTATTAATTATTAAATATTATGATATAGCTGGATGGTATCTTAAGAGAGAATCTGATCCTAATTCTCTGTGTATAAGAAACTAAGGAGGACAGAGGACTGTTTATTCTTAAAGGTCTCTAGGGACAGATATTCTACCTTCAGATTTCTGCATACTCTGAGTTCTTGGCAGTGGCTGGCACACAGTGCTCCATAAATATTTGTTGAATGGATGAATAACTAAATTAACCCCCTTTAGAAGCTCAGTCTAATGTTTTATCATCTTCATAATTAAGATCTTTTTGAAATTCGACAAAATGCTTACGTTTTAAATTCAGACTATGACCTAAATTTTCTTTTCAATCTTTAACACTCATTCACCAGTATGATGACAGGAGCTCCAAATTTAGCTCCAGGCAATGGGTTACAGGAAGTCCTGCAGGGTTGTGAGCTTTGGAGTTTTCTCAGAAGCCACCATTCAACATGGCTCCTATTAAAGGAATCTCACAGTTCCAAACTAACAATATTCAATGCCCAGCAAGAGTAAACTATGCTTTTCTAGCTTTGGTGATTGATCTTATAATACTTTTGTCGGTTTTTTGTTGCTGATTTTTTTTTTTAGAGGTGGAGTCTCCTTATGTTGCTCAGACTGGTCTGGAACTCCTGAGCTCAAGCAATTCTCCTGCCTCTGCTTCTCAAAACAGCTGCGATTACAGGTGCAGGCTGCTGTGCCTAGCTTGTAATACACTTTTGTTTTTAAATTATATCTTCCAATTTGGGAGGCTGAGGCGGGTGGATCATTTGAGGTCAGGAGTCTGAGACCAGCCTGACGAACGTGGTGAAACCCAATCTTTACTAAAAATATAAAAATTAGCCAGGCATGGTGGCATGTGCCTGTAATCCCAGATACTCGGGAGGCTGAGGCACGAGACTCATTTGAACCCAGGAGGTGGAGGTTGCAGTGAGCCGAGATCACACCACTGCACTCCAGCCTGGGCAACAGAGAGAGACTCTGTCTCAAAAAAAACGAAACAAATCACATTCCCCAAAATAATTTAATTCATTCCATTGGAACTGTTCATGTAGGAATGCATGTGTTAAACAAGCAAACAAAAAATGTAAAGTCTCTATCATGTAAAACTCATCCCTAATTTCTACCATTAAAATAAAGTTAAATGGTTAATCGACCAGGGAACTATGTGCTTCCGCCCCTTATGAATTCCATGCAAGTATGCATGGAATTGGTTTCACTTAACGTTTCATATACAGAGGGAAAACCAAAAATATTCTGATGCTTAATCCAACTATATTCTCAACTGATAAAAGTTATTTTAAAATCACTCATGATTTTACAATAATTTGTAAAGCCAACAAATTTCCTTACTTGAGTTGAGTATCTTTGGGACAAAACTGTAGTCGGTCAAAATCTTTAAAAAGATAAAGAAGAATAATTACTCCTAACTTATACAGAAAAAAATTATTTATTTTCAAACAAAGTCATTCTAAGAGGCGAGGCTGGCACTCACCAAGTCCACATTCTCCTATTGCCACAACTTTCTCTTTATTGTTTTCAGCAAGATTTAGCAACTCCTTTAAGTAAAGATCAGGGTTACTCTTTTCAAATTCATCACATCTTGTAGGATGACATCCAACTGTACTGAAAAACATATCTAACACAAAATAATGTTTTAGGATTATTTTCAAAGTATTTTCTCATATTTATATTTATTATGATATTTAGAGGATATCAAGTAATTTCAACTGGTTTTCAACATGGTAATAGATTATTCACATTGTAAGAACTGCATTATGTTAATCATATGACAATTTTTAGAATACCAAAACAAAGTAGGATACAAATATGAAAATTGCTGTAATGTATTAATAAAATAATTCAGCTTTTTCTAAAGTTTGGCATTTAGGGCTGTAGAATGCAAAGTGAAAATTTTTTGTTTTTGAGACAGGGTCCCACTGTGTCAACCAGGCTGGAGTGCAGTGGTGCCATCATGGCTCACTGTAGCCTTGACCTCCTCGGCTCAAGTGATCCTCCCACTTCAGCCTCCCAAGTAACTGGGACAACACATACATGCCATCACACTTGGCTAATTTTTAAATTTTTTTTGTAGAGACAGGGTTTTGCTACGTTGCCCAAGCTGGGCTCGAAGTCCTGAGTTCAAGCAACCCACCGGCCTAGGCCTCCCAAAGTGCTGGGATTACAGGCCTGAGCCACCATGACTAGCAATGATTTATCTTTTATATTCACCATTCATGTGACTATCTTGATTCATATATTTTTGTTTAACACCAATTCCTCCATTATTGATTCATGTATTTAACATAGCATAAAAATGTATTCCCTTAAAAAGGTTAATAGTGGAGGTTAAAGAGGTGGAAAGGGGAATTTGTTTTTCTAATAAAAAAATGAGGTTCACCTATTTGGAGGACACTCTGACAGTCTGACTTGTATAGAATACAAATGAGAAGTCAAAAACACTTTTTGAATGGCTTAGCTGAGTTTGAACCGTGGGAAAGGTATCAAGCCTTCCTCAGGCTCTCATGCAGATATTTAGAAACAAAGGAAGAAGCACTTTTAAGGCTATAAGAACACAAGTTACATGGAGAGGAGTAGAAGAGGGCTGATAATGGAGGTGGGAGAACTTTAAAAAGCCTAGATGTTTGGGGATAAAAAGTAAGGATAAAATGTTCCTATATATCTCAAAAACTCCCTGGGAGAGATTCTATCTTTAATCACTAAGAAAAAGTGTCAATGGGCTGGGCGAGGTGGCTCAGGCCTGTAATCCCAGCACTTTGGGAGGCCAAGCCAGGCAGATCACGAGGTCAGGAGTTGAAGACCAGCCTGACCAACATGGTGAAACCCTGTCTCTATTAAAGATGCAAAAATTAGCCAGGTGTGGTGGCACCCTGACCAACATGGTGAAACCCTGTCTCTATTAAAGATGCAAAAATTAGCCAGGCGTGGTGGCGCACGCCTATAATCCCAGCTACTCAGGAGGCCGAGGCAGGAGAATCACTTGTACCCAAGAGGCAGAGGTTGCAGTGAGCCGAGATTGTGCCATTGCACTCCAGCCTGGGCGACAGAGCAAGACTCTGTTTCAAAAAAAAGAAAAAGTGTGAATAGATCCTAAAAGAGAAGTATGGATTTTAGAGAGATTTCCATAAAAATATAGCTTTTAGTAAGTTTTCATAAACACATCAGTATTTTAAAATACAACATTTAAAAATTATGTAGAATGTTTAATTCCTCAGTGTCTAGCACATAAGGTATGCAAAAAAAAGTTAAATTCATGAATGCCAGATAAATGAGGTTTTACGTAACTAAGATTCCTTTAACAATCAATCCTAAAACTTTCAAGATTTTAAATAAATGCAAAATGTATGAACATAAAGCAAGCATATGAGGGGTTATACAGCATTATTATTTGCATTCTTGGTACCTTGCACAGTATCTGGTCCATCTAGTAAAAATTTAATAAAATAATCCTTCACAGCTTAAGTTAAAAAAGAATAAATAAAAAGCAACTCGTATCTTTTTGTTTTTTGGGGTTTTTTTTGCTTGCTTGTTTTGAGACGGAGTCTTGCTCTATTGTCCAGGCTGGAGTGCAGTGGCACTATCTCCGCTTACTGCAAGCTCTGCCTCCCGGGTTCACGCCATTCTCCCACCTCAGCCGAGTAGCTGGGACTACAGGCGCCCGCCACTATTTTTTGTATTAGGCGCCCGGCTAATTTTTTGTATTTCTTAGTAGAGACAGGGTTTCACTGTGTTAGCCAGGATGGTCTCAATCTCCTGATCTGCCTGCCTCAGCCTCCCAAAGTGCTGGGATTACAGGCGTGAGCCACCGCGCCCAGCTAGCAACTCATATCTTAAACACGTTAAAACACACACATGAATTCCACATCAAAAACACCTGAGGTTAAACTGTGTACCTGGAGAACTTTATTCTCATTAGCTGAAATCTTAAAATAATCTTCATTGAGTACTATGAAACGGTTTTATAAACAGCTATATACCAGTGAGTACTTTGAATTCTGTCATCTTAATCATGTCCCACTGAAATCAGTCTATTTTCCTGTTGTTTCCACAGTCATAATCCATTGTATTGTACCTGAAGCAGTTTTCAGAAAGACTTCTTCAAAATTACTTAATTCATATTTTTTTTGGTAAAAGAAATATGAGGATACCATTTGTTTGTGCCAAATGCAGTGCATCTTTACTGTCTTGTAGATTTCCACCTGTAATCATAAACTGAAATAGAAAGAAAATAAAATAAGCTGACTTTAATAGGGCAGCAATAAGTTTCCTAAACATGCCTTCCTACCACTTCCTTATTCCAGACTGCTCTCCTCTGTGACTGTCACACACCTACCCTGTTTAAAATTCAGCTGGGAGGCCGGGTGCGGTGGCTCAAGCCTGTAATCCCAGCACTTTGGGAGGCTGAGACGGGCGGATCACGAGGTCAGGAAATCGAGACCATCCTGGCTAACACGGTGAAACCCCGTCTCTACTAAAAAATACAAAAAACTAGCCGGGCGTGGTGGCGGGCGCCTGTAGTCCCAGCTACTCAGGAGGCTGAGGCAGGAGAATGGCGTGAACCCGGGAGGCGGAGCTTGCAGTGAGCTGAGATCCGGCCACTGCACTCCAGCCTGGGCGGCAGAGCGAGACTCCGTCTCAAAAAAAAAAAAAAAAAAAAAAAAATTCAGCTGGGAGATTGCCTCCTATGCAGAGTGGTATCTGACTACACCTCAGGGATGTGTGTATGTATGTGTGTGTACATGTGGAGGTGCAGAATTCATCACTAGATTCTGTTAAAATGTATTTACATGTCCACCTTTCCTATTAGACAACAAGTTCCTTGAGGACAGAGATCAGGTATTATGAAAAAGCGAATAATTCATCAGTGATTCAACAGTGTTGATTGATTCGATAATTCTCCAAGTGTAGTCTGGTAACTCCCAGTAGGTATGTGAACTCAAAACTATTTTCATAATAATAATAAGACACTTTCTGTCTTTTTTACTCTCACTCTACTGCAAGTGTCCCCAACGTATACAAGAAGCTACACGATGTGTGATACCACCAGACTGACTACAGAAAAAGATATGAAAATTCAGCAGGCTTCTAGTAACACAGTCATTAGAGATTTGAAAAAACAACTGTACTCATGTTGTTAATTTTTTTGTTCTGGAATACACTTGTTTTTCATAAAAATATGCTATTTATGTTATTCAGTAGTTTCTTGTTATTTTAAAAGGAATTAATATTCAAAATTTTTGGTTTTAATTTTTAATATAATATATACAGTAGGTAAGACTCACATAAACAAAAGCTCTTTGGGGGTACTCACTAATAAAGAATGTGAAGGGGACTGGAGAGCAAAAGGTTTGAGAATCAGTGAGTTAATGCATGCTGATGAATTCTCTGTAGGAAAACATATGGCTTTTGGCAAATAAGCATACTTCTACACAGACCCATTAGGATCCACCCAGTAACTAGACTGCCATCTTTCCTGTTGAAATGAAAGTGTCACTAAAGAGCTTTGTGTTGATAGTGAGAGCACTGAAGCAGTGCTGCGTAAGGGGCACATTCTACTAAGCACATGATTCAAGCACAATGACGTATATTTTTTCATACTTCAAGAGTCTCACTAAAATGATGAACTCATTCTAGGTACAACTTAGGGAGAAAACACAAAACAAAGGTAGACCTGCAAATGATAAATAGATGTTTTCATATAGCTATTTAAATCTTTAATATGATTAGGTATTCAGTATCCGTTCAGGAAACATATAGCCATAATTAAATCCTTGACTATCTGTAAAACATAAGATACAAGGCAGGGCGCAGTGGCTCATGCCTATAATCCCAGCACTTTGGGATGCTGAGGCGGGCGGATCACCTGCGGTCAGGAGTTCAAGATCATCCTGGCCAACATGGCGAAACCCTGTCTCTACTAAAAATACAAAAATTAGCCAGGCGTGGTGGCAGGCCCCTGAAGTCCCAGCTACTTGGGAGGCCGAGGCAGGAGAATCATATGAACCTGGGAGGCAGAGGTTGCAGTGAGCCAAGATCGTGCCACTGCACTCCAGCCTGGGCAACAGAACAAGACTCTGCCTCCAGAAAAAAAAAAAAAGGCATTAATAAAAATAGTGGGAAAACTTTCTTTTTGCTGACATACCTAAAACTTTAATACTAGAACAGATATCTACATCCAGTATTTAAATTATGTAAAATACTAACCAAGTCTACTTTTTATTTTATGTGTAACTTTTCTAAATAGTTGAAAAAAGGGCAAGACACGAGGGCATCATCTCCTCTCCCGGTGTATAGGATAATGATAATGATCATCTCATGGTGGCAGCTTCCAGCATACACATAACGTAGGTTGTTTATGCCAGGTATAATACCAAATGCTTTACGTTCAATATTTTATTTAGCCTTCATAACAACTCTATTAATTAAGTACTATTATCATTCTCATTTTACAGGTGAGAAAACTCAACTCTAGTGAGATAAAAGACCCCAGGTTATAAAGCTACAAAAAAGGAAGCAGGGGCTGGACACCAGTTTTGTTATGCCCTAACTATGCTATTAACTACTATAACATAAATGCAAGGTATTGAATTAAATTTCAGTTTGGAACCATGTCCAAGTAAAAATCACTTCAGTTCTGTCATTCCTAAGTGTGTGTGTGTTGTGTGTGTGCATGTGTGTGAATAAACATTAAGATTAAATTACTCATGGCTAACACATGAAAATTTAAGAGCTTAGTATTTTGGAGTCTTCAGAAAACCATTGTTTAAAGTGATTTACCAAGCAGAATGACCCCATAATGAGAAATTAATGTAACTTTTATCTTTTCATATTATTTGTGAATAATAACAAATACAAGTTTGGAGTTGCAGACTGCAAAACTCATTTAGTCAGCAGTGTCACTTTCCAAAACATGTTATTCAACTTGGAGGCAGTAGCTATCAAGTGTCCTGACAGCATACTATGGAATTTAACCTTATTTCTTATGTGTATGTGTGGGCTAGCTCTCTGTTTTAAAGCTAATTTAAAGAAATATCTATTCATTTGCTTACTAGAACTCTCTAAAAAACCGGAGACATTTTATTGCTGTAAAACTTAAAGTATTATCTCTATTATTTGAAGTGGTATACCCAAACTATAAATAGCTACACTTGGTGTATTTTTCATTATTGCTTAATTCTGACAAACGCTAAATTATATTATAAAATTGATTAAAAGTTGCCTCTTTAGAAACCTGGTAATTCACATAGGTTTAAAAAATTTTTTTCAAAGAGGTTTTGCCATTTATCATATATAAGAACTATAGATGAGATTTGTGTAACTTAAATTGCTATGAACAGAATATTTGGATATTTTGTTTCAATTAACTTTCTAATATCACAAGTAGACAATCTGTACTCCAAGTGTGGCATTGGCTTGTTCCCTTCTACTCTGCAAAATTTTAACTAAAATTTAGTTAAAAAATAAATTTAAAATTCTCAAGAATAACAAAACAGATGTTACCTTTTTAACACCAATCTCGACAGCTCTCCCTATTACATCCTGTAAGTCATCTGTAAAAGATAAACTCTGCATTAAGAAAACCTGGCAGACAAAAATTTGACTTTTTTTTAGCTTTTGTGCAAATGGCTATTTGAAGTTTTATATTCGAAATTATAAACTTCTATAGGTAAAAAGACCTTAATTAAACTTCATTATAAATGTTCATGATCATGGTTTATCAATAAATGTGTTTCACTTTGTTTACAGTTTTATCCAAAATGCATAGGGAGTTCTCTCTGTTTTTTTTTTTTTTTTGAGACGGAGTTTCGTTCTTGTTGCCCGGGCTGGAGTGCAACGGTGCAGTCTCGGCTCACTACAACTTCTACCGGCCGGGTTCAAGCAATTCTCGTTCCTCAGCCTCCCAAGTAGCTGGGATTACAGGTGCTTGCCAGCACGCCTAGCTGATTTTTTTTTTTATTATTTCAACTTTAAGAGTGGATTATGTTGCCCAGGCTGGTCTTGAACTCCTGTGCTCGGGCAATCCTCCCACCTCAGACTCCCAAAGTGGTGGGATTACAGGTGTGAGTCACAAGGCCCAGCTTGGATTATGCTTTACAAGATCTCCTGAGGCAGAAAATTTGTCTTCATAGAGAAACTATTCACCTTAATAAAGGAAATACTTACCTTGATGCTTTTGAACCCCCCTATAAATTCCTCTGAACATAGGGTCAGTCAAGTTGATACCAATATCTGTAGAAAGCAAAAATCACTGATTAATTATTGAGTCTCTAGTTGAAACTTCTACTTAAACAAAAAGCTTCTGTTACTAAACTTTTTGTTCACACACTCATCTACTCAAACAATATCCAAGTGCCTACCACTTGTCAACTACTGTGCTAGAAACATGGGATACAAAGATGAATAGGATATAATTCCTGCTTTCAAGAAACTCACTGCAGAATTGGTAAGGCAGATCCATTATCACACAATTATGAAATATTAGAAGTAACACTGGTACTATGGGACACAGAAGGGGAACACCCAACCTAGTCTGGTGGCTGGCTCAGAAGAGGCTTCCAGAAAGAAGTAATCATTGAACTGCATCTTAAAGGATGAGTAGCTATTATTCAGTGGAACAGAGGTAACTGCAGACAGAGGAAGCAGTGGGAGCAAAGCCTTCAGGATGGGAAAAAGCACAGTGCTTGTAAAGAGCTACAGGCTGTTCCGGCTGCTGGAGAGAAGAACAATTGACCCTCCGTATCTCTGGGATCTGGAGCTGCAGATTCAGTTAACCACAGGTCAATTGAAAATATTAGAAAATAAAAATAAAAATACAACAATAAACAATATATAAATAAAAGTACAGCAAGGTATAAAAACCATTTACATAGCATTTACCTCAAATTAGGTATTTTAAGTAATCTAGACATGATTTAAAGCATACATGAGGATATGCATAGGTTATAGGCAAACACCATGCCATTTTATGTAAGGGACTTGAACATGCGAGGGTTTTGGTATCTGCAGGAGGTCCTGGAACCAATCTCCTGCCGATACTGAGGGAAGACAGTGTAAGGAAGGGAGGGGTCAGAAGACGCCAGACTCAGCTATGGTACAGACACTTGTTTTTAAAATACTGGATGCAACAGGAAGCTCTGTCCTGCTGCAGAATATAAGGGAACATGGGGAACAACAAGATATGAAGTCAAACTGTGATTGATCACAGGCAAGAAGAAAAATGCCCCTGTTATTGAAAATACATATCATTTAGCTTTTAGCAGGAGAATCTCAAAATGTGCGGTGGTGGTAGGCAGCTGATTACCAACAGACTCCCTACGTTATTTCTGCGAAGTTTCAGTTTCTTGGTATGTTCTCATTTTAATTTCTGCCAAGCTGGTCCCCAGGAATGTCTGCTCCACCAATAAGATACACCTTGAAAGTGAATGGGAGTTTAGAGAATTTAAGAGATAGTGAAGAGTATTCCAGGCATTTGAAACAACAGGGGAAAAAGTAAAATGCAGAAAACGACAAAGGTATTTGAGTGCCAACATGTCAGCAAAGATGGGTGGGATGTGGTACCCTTTAAAAGGGCTACTAACATACAAACATCATCTAATACGATACATACTGTAGGAGTTTGGTGGAATGGCCCAATCAGGAGAATTACTATCTACTTTTTTTAAAAGTAAGGAAAGGAAATTAGATAAAGGGGTCAGACTGAGAAAGGAAACCCAGGGAAGAGAAGAGGCCTTTCTGCCTAAAATAATCCTTCACAGAGGTTTAGTCTAGGGTCACCGATCATCACTGATCATTAGGAAAACAGAAATGGTCTGTATCGCTTCTAGACCATTTCCCCTTTGTGCAGTGTTAAGCAAACAATTATTCATAACACTTGTCAAAGACTATGAGGAAGCCTTTATTCAAGAGAGACTACTGACGGCAGGGAAGCTTTTGCGGAAGCGGGAGGGACTGGGCTCAATTTTGAATACAAGGACAAGTGAGGATTTATTGCCACCAAGTAGAATGGGGATCAACAGATGAAAAATTACTAAGAGGAAACATCAAAGGTGAGGGAAGATTCTGGGTTTACTCAACTTGACGGATTTCTGCTGAAGGCAGGCCAGAGTGATAGGATATTCTGCTTGGGGATTTGAGATTTGGGATGGGGGAAATGAAGGATGAGAAAGGTCTATAGGTCCTGGCTGAAGAGGGAAGCAGGTCCTACATCCCAGAATAGTCTCTGGGTTTATCTGGGCAGGCAGAAATGCAGGAAAACTCCTTCGAAAGTCCCTTGACCCAAGTGCAGGGAGAAGCGCTTAAAGAACACGCAGATGTGGACAGTGGTAATCGTAGCTGACCACACACCATCCTCCCACACTTTAGCATCATCATAATCTTTCTTTTTTTTTCTTTTTGAGACAGAGTCTCACTCTATCACCCAGGCTACAGTGCAGTGGCACAGTCTCGGCTCACTGCAACCTCCGCCTCCCGGGTTCACGCAATTCTCCTGTCTCAGCCTCCCAAGTAGCTGGGATTATAGGCGCCCACCACCACACCCAGCTAATTTTTTGTATTTTTAGTAAAGACGGGGTTTCACCATGTTGGACAGGCTGGTCTCAAACTCCTGACCTCAGGAGCTCCCCCTGCCTTGGCCTCCCAAAATGCTGGGATTACAGGCGTTAGGCACTGTGCCCAGCCAGTCTTGATAAATTCTTGTAGCTTCGCACTGCTGGCCCAGATAGTCACAGCTCACCCGCAACAAATAAGTGAGTCTTTCTGAGCCTCCGGTTTTCTCACTAGTAGGATGGACATAAAGTTTTTCCTTCCAGCAACAAAATGTGGCTCAAATCCAAAAACGAATATGAACGCATTTTGCAAATTAAAACTCCTATTAACATGTAATTATTGGGAACAGTGTTATTACAAACACTGTAACATGCCAACAACAAATGGAATTTCAATCAGCTTTAGCCATACTGCCATACCACCTTAAGTGGTTAAGGCTCCTGATCCAAGAATGCATTATCAAATAGCCAAATGTGAGTCAGTATGTTTTGAACATTAAGACTCATGATGTAGTCACGAAAATAAAGCCACTCAAAATCCCATTTATTTAACTTGTTCAAAACGTTCTTATCTATGTTAAGAGATAGTGAGAACAAAAACCTTGTATCTGAGAAATGCAAGCACCTTTAAATTATCAGGCCCAGAAGGCATTTAAAATGTTCACAGCAGTCCATGCTCACTCCCCTTTGAGCTAAGTAATTACTTCTCGAAGCCAATTGCTATGTGGGCTCTAGACTGAAGCCAAGTGGCCGTAAAATGCCATACACCCTATAGTTCAACAATACATAGCCAATCACTAACCAATGTTATTTCTGTAAACCAATGAGAATCCCTGATTAACAATTTTTGTAACTGCGCCCCCCTCCCTTTTGATTTGTCCTTTAAAAACTTGAGCCTCTCTTTTGTTCTCTGGAGCAGTACCCAAGGCAACTTGGAAGTGTGTCCTGGGCTGCAGTCTTCAACTGTTGTGCTTGAATAAACTCTGTAAACTAGATTCTGACCTTTTTGGTTATTTGAGGTTAACAATAGTATATTTTAAATTAAAAGTCTCTGACTGGGGCGGTAGCCCACGCCTGTAATCCCAGCACTTCAGGAGGCTGAGGTGGGCGGATTACGAGGTCAGGAGATCGAGACCATCCTAGCTAACACAGTGAAAACCCGTGTCTACTAAAGAATACAAAAAATTAGCCAGGTGTAGTGGCGAGCGCCTATAGTCCCAGCTACTCGGGAGGCTGAGGCAGGAGAATGGCGTGAACCCAGGAGGCGGAGGTTGCAGTGTGCCGAGATTGCGCCACTGCACTCCAGCCTGGGCGACAGAGCAAGACTCCGTCTCAAAAAAGAAAAAAAAATTAAAAGTCTCTATTAGACGTATGCCTATTGGCACGTAAACTCAAACAAAGTAGATAAATACTGTATGAAAACCAATGTCTAGCCAGATCCAGCTAAAGATAGTAAGTAGCTTGAAAAGTTAAGAAAGCAAGAGATATGGGTGGGAAGGAATGACAGGAAGAAAAACAAGGCAAAGTGGAAAATTACTACTTCCAATTAGGGGAGAAAAGTGAAGGATTCATACATTCGGTAGCATGTCCCCTATATAGATCAGTAATGTTTCTTTTTCATTAACTTTCTTCAAATAGCTGGCTTGAAAAGCAGCACCTACTTTATTATCTAAGAGTTCTTCAAATATTGACTTTTAGTTTTCAAAACAAAGTGAGAGTAGAAAACGGCACTGTTTGTAACCAGGAGAAGACGATAACTCTTCAGTTGAAGCCTCAGTGTTTGGGCTCACTGAATCGTGTCACATCACTGTCACCTATGATCTAGGGATACAAAGGGACAGCAAATAGGGCATAATTTGTTTTTTTTTAGATATGGCTAGTCTTTAGATATAACCCTGAGTTTATAGCAAATACAGGGGATTAGAGAACAAGCTCAATGACACTACTATTTAGCAAAGAGACAAAGCCGGGAGATAGGACTCTCTGTGGGGTGTTGACTTAAAATCATGAGATCTATACATTAGGGGAGACTTTATTTCTTATATTGAGGTGCAACCTGCAGGCTGGGAAGCAGAGCCTTTGGCTGGGAACAAAAGCAACCATTTCAAGGGAAGAAGTGGGGAAAAGGAGTTTTACACTAAATGGGCTGGCTAACGTACATATTTAACAGGTTATAGAAGGAGCTATGCATATTCATGAAAGGTGGACTCATGCATGTATAAGCAAACATACATGCTACACAAACCCCATGTTCTCTTGGGGTGGAGACTTAACATTAAAACGCAGTAAAATTAAGCTTTATATGTCAAAAGGTGCACAGCCTGAGTAAACCAGCGAGAACTAGTCTATGACTGCTGGTCATTTGTCAGGAAGGAATGCGCAGTGAAACTGGTCAGCTGTCATGTCAAAAGCACGAAAAAGGAAGGGAGTCTGGCTGTGGTGTCAGGTGGTTGGCTGAAGTCAGGAGAGGAGTGAGTCTTGTTTCTGTTCCAGGGCTGGTATCTATTTAATGCTTACAAAGTCTGGTATCAGTTAGTGAGGAATGGGGTGTACTGAGGTGTAACCAACCTCTCATCATGGCTGGAAAACTTAGCTTTCAAAGTTTTTCTGGGGTCTCCTTGGCCTAGGTGGTGTCCATTCAGTCAGTCGGTGGGGCAGGGGGGTGCTTAGAATTTTATTTTTATTTCATGTTTCCCCATTTTAGCCACGATCTACTGCAGGCAGCACCAATAGCCAAATCTTTATTTTGTCCCATGTCATTGCCAGGGTGGTGTGGCTACCTGTCCCAGATCCACCCATTCCCTAGGACAGCCATTTGGACATCCTAGATCAGGCAGGAATAGAGAGATGGCAGGCACTCATTAACCCATAAGGTATAAGAGATATAAGAGCTAAAAGGAATGGCTACAGAATTAACTTGCCTGTAAGTTCTATGCACTGAACCATCATAATTCCGGTTTTAACCAGGGACTTCTTGCAGTCCTATCGTAAGTAATTTAAATGTTAAGAAAGTATGATGGAGACTATGAATATGACAAACACTTAGACAGCAGTTTGAAAGGGATTTCCCAGGCCACTTGGAAGCCAACTAAATAGATTGTTGGGAGGATTAGTAGTTCATACCTCTTGTAACCATTTAAGTTTGTTTGGATAGTCTTTCTCTAACAGTGTCTTTTTTTTTTGTTTGTTTTTTTGTTTTTTGAGACGGTGTCTCACTCTGTTGCCCAGGCTGGAGTGCAGAGGCGCCATCTCGGTTCACTGCAAGCTTCGCCTCACGGGTTCACACCATTCTCCTGCCTCAGCCTCCTGAGTAGCTTAGACTACAGGCGCCTGTCACCATGCCCGGCTAATTTTTTGTACTTTTGGTAGAGATGGGGTTTCACCGTGTTAGCCAGGATGGTCTTGATCTTCTGACCTTGTGATCCGTCCACCTCGGCCTCCCAAAGTGCTGGGATTACAGGCGTGAGCCACCGTGCCTGGCTTCTAACAGTTTCTATTTCACCTGAAGTACTTACGTAACAGGAGGTATGGACCAAACGACTCCTTGTTTGCCTAGGAGAAAATCTACAGCAATTTTATTATCTAATACTACTTGAGCCAAGGAGTTTTGGGATTTTTGTTGAGCTACAAGGCTTTTTGCAGCATCTGCAGCTATCTTGAGGTGGGAAATTAAAGAAAAATAAAAGTAAAAAGAGAGAGAAATAAGTTTTCCTGTATTAGGCTGACTTGTCTCAGAGGCAGCAACAGGCACATCCCAGACCCAGGAACTCTTGATATTATCTAATGTGCTCTGGAGACTCTCCCAGCACTCCCTCAACATAGGGAGAAGAAAATCAAATTTTCCTTTGTTTTATGGTATGAGTTTATAGATTCTTGTTCTCTGTAACTAGTAACTTCAAGTATTTTGTTGTATCTAAGAAGTACAACAAAGGTCATGAGAAGCCTGAGTAGGCCTGAACTACAGCTGCCTGGGCACCAGAGTGAAGGTTATGGGATAAGCCCGTGCCTAGGCAAACCTAGATAACGGACGTCTGGGTTGCTTGGCAACGGTCATGAGCAATCCTGAGTTTGTCCTGCCTCTGTATCCTTGCTTTCACACCACCGTAAGCTTGCTTCAAGCTAGCTCACCTCCTTTTGTGAAGTGTGTATTAAAAGTCAAGTGCTGGCTTTGTTCCGGGCTCAGTCTTTGGACATGAGTCTGCTGGGCCTGAGTGCACTCAATAAAAGATTCTCCTGTTTCAACCTGAGGTCTCTCTCATCCCCCTAAATCCTGCAACAATCTGACTAATAGTAGCAGAGACTTTTCAAATAATATCCTTATTGACATAAATCCCAACACTTGGAATTAATATTCCCAGGACGCTCTGATCTGTATCATCTTCATACCCTGCCAATACAGACCTTTTAGTTTAATAATGGAGAGAAAGGGGGTCCTTCTGTAAGTCTGTGGAAGGATATGGGGGTTACAAAACATCCTACCAAGCAGGAACCTTCTAACTGTAGGCTGTCAAGGCAACAGTGTGCCCAAAGCTGTGCAGGTGGATCAGACCCTATGCCACATACAAACACAGAGCCTGAATGGGGGGCACAAGTGATACTCCTGAGGGTGTCTTAATCAGCAGATGCATTCATGAGGAGCGCTGACATCACCAAACTGAACCATGGGTCATTTCTCTTGCAAGCTTTCCAGAATCCACTCACTTATTTTAAATGTAAATATTGTGGGCACTGTAGGGATATCTTTTTAACTTTATTTATCTGATGTAGGTGACACTTGTCTATCCAGTAGTTCTTAGGTCAAGAAGGTCCCCTAGTACGCCGGGTGAGGTGGCTCACGCTCGTAATCCCAGCACTCTGGGAGGCCGAGGCAGGTGGATCACTTGAGGTCAGGAGTTTAAGACCAGCCTGGCCAATATGGTGAAATCCAGTCTCTACTAAAAATACAAAAATTAGCCCGGCATGGTGGCAGGTAATCCCAGCTCTTGGGATGCTGAGGCAGGAGAGTTGCTTGAACCCAGGAGGCGGAGGTTACCATGAGCTCGGATCTCACCACTGCACTCCAGCCTGGGTAACAGAGCAAGACTCAGTCTCAAACACAGGACAAATCAAAACAAGGGGTGACAACATCTGGGCTTTGAAGCAATTGGACCTGGAAAGTCAACAGGGAAAGGGGTTGGTCTGGGTAAGTGGTGAATTAGGGACATCTGAGAAGTCAGTGACAGATATTACCAATGGCACATATCTATCATGAATGGATCAGGGCAATTGTTGGCAAATCCAGCAATCCAACAGGTTTCCTTCTACTAGCAACATTTGGGACAGCTTAACTAAAGTGTTATCATGCCATTCTCTGCATTGAGACAAGACAGAGGGGGGAAGGGAACAGTATGGGTATAAGAGTAAAAGGAACGGAGGGAACAGCCATTTAACAATTCAGAAAACTGAATCAAGGGAAAAACCATAAATCCCATACAAATCCAAGGGGATTATCTGACAAACTTTAGGGACTGACCTTAAGTAAGAGAATACCTCACTGCAGGAACAGAACAATGATGTCCTCAGGCGTGCAGGGTCACAAGCCCTGCTCAGTGCTGATAAAGACAGGAAGAGGAAGCACACAGGTAGCTAACTAAACATTGAAGTTATCTAGTAGAAAGGCATGGAACAAATTCTATTAGTTTAGATAGAGGCAAATTATTAAGTAAAAGACCCAGTGTCTTTGAATACAGTCCTGGCCCTGGGTGTCACGAAAGCAGTTTATGTGGACTATTGCCTTCTTCTGGGTCTAGAGATAGGCTTTGGTTAACTGAAGTCTCGTGTAGAGACCGGCACCAACTTCCAAGTTTCAGCAGGGGTTGTTTTCAGATGAGACATGTGCGACTAGGAGTCAGGTCTCTGTAACTTAGCAGCACAAGGATTAATTCATAGCACCCATCCAGTAGGCTGGAGGAAGTATTTTAACTGATGTCTCTTCCACTACTTGTCATCACCAAGCTGGAGGCAGTAATACTGGAGTTTATGGCCTGTTAGGGAAGCTGTAAAAAGATTCTACAACCTGCAGTGATTCATCTTTACAGCTTGAACAAGCCCCTGGCAATAAGCCTAAAGTTCCCTCCTGTAATTGGGCAGGAGAAAATACTTCCTGGTCTAAGTGCACAGACCAACCAGTAACAATTTCAAAAGGGGAGAGCTGACATTTACTGGTAGGAGTGGACTGCAGCATCAGTAAGGCTAATGGGAGAGCTTTAGGCCAGGAAAGGTTAAGTTTGTGTAACTTTTGCCAGCTGGTTTTCAATGATCCCATTAGACTGTTCACCTAGCCCAGAAGACTGGGGGGAGCAGGCACAGTGAAAGTGCTATAAAAGGGCACATTTTAAAAACTTGTTCTAGTATTTGGCAGGTAAAATGAGTGCCTCTATCACTGTGGAATTCAGTGGGAACGCCTTAGAGAGGAATGGTTTTTCTCAAGCAGCATTTCGGCCACCACCACGGCTGTTGCTTGTTTACAGGTGGAAGACTTACCTCAATGAGAATACATCATCAACCATTAGAAGAACAAAATTTAATCTGTGGGATGGTGGCAACTAAATGAAATCAAGTTGTCACATGGTTAAGGGACCCTAGGGGAGAGGAAATTGTCCTGGAGGGAGCTTCAGGAGTTCACCTGGGTTATACTGAGGGTAGATATTGCAAAGTTTATATAGCTGAGGGGCAAGAGCTGGAGAGAGTCACCAACAGTAGTACTGTCTACCCCGCTGAATCACTTTGTCTGGATTCCAATGGGTTAGATTACATATAAAGGTTGTTTGTCTTTGCAGGGTGCTGGGTAGGACTGGATGTCCATTTGGACCTTCCTATAATTTTGTCTGGGGATTGGAAGTGCAATTTTGTTTAATCCATTTCCCTCTTCCAGACTCCAAGACTGTCTTTTGTGAAAATGAGTCTGCAAAGGTCTTCAGATGGGGAGGAGAGCAAGGAAGAAGAGCAAGGGGAGGAGGAGGAGAAGTGGGTTGAATACATGTAACTTGGCAAGGAGCCACTTGCAGGGTGGCAGCTTTAGCTGTGGCATCCACTAGGAGGTTGCCTTCGCTGTCTTCTGTTTTGTCAGAGAAACGTCCCTAGACAATGACAACGGTTAGGGCTCAATGAGCCTGAATGGCATCTAAGAGAAACAAAACAGTCTTTGTTTTTGTTTTTTTTCTGAGACAGAGTCTCACTCTGTCACCCAGGCTGGAGTGCAGTGGTGCGATCTCAGCTCAACGCAACCTCCAGCTCCCAGGCTCAAGTGATTCTCCTGCCTCAGCCTCCCTCGTAGTTGGGCTTACAGGTGCGTGCCGCCACGTCTGGCTAATTTTTGTGTTTTTTATACAGACGAGGTTTCACCATGTCTCCACAGGTGAAAGCCCCCTAAACTTGGTCAGGCTGGTCTCGAACTCCTGACCTCAAGTGATCTACCTGCCTCGGCCTCCCAAAGTGCTAGGATTACAGGCGTGAGCCACTGCACCCGGCCTAGTCTTTGTTCTTAAAAGGTTGTCCAGAGGAAGTAAAAAAATCCTCTTTGTTTCTAGAGCATGCCAAAATCACGGGCAACTCCAAAGACATACAAGCTGTCTGTATAAATATTAGCCATTTCATCCCTGGCCAGAGGCAGGCCCAAGTGAGGGGATGCTAATTCTGCTTGTTAGGCACATCGGGCAGTTGGCTGGGGGCCTGATCCAGTGGTTCCCATCAGAGACCACCACATAGGCTGCACAATGGAAGCCAGCAGAATTTTTCAGACAGGATCCATCAGTGGGTAAGGGGGTCTCCCTTAAGTCTATATAGGTGAGAGAAGGGTGTCTGTAAAGACAACGCAGTCTTTGGGTGCATAAATCTCCTATTAAAGGCTAAATGGGGCCGGGCGCCGTGGCACATGCCTATAATCCCAGCACTTTGGGAGGCTGAGGCTGGCGGATCACGAGCTCAGGCAATCAAGACCATCCTGGCAACACAGTGAAACCTCCTCTCTACTAAAAATACAAACAATTAGCCGGGCATGGTGGCGGGTGCCTGTAATCCCAGCTACTCAGGAGAATGGCATGAACCCGGACGATGGAGCTTGCAGTGAGCCAAGATGGCGCCACGGCACTCCAGCCTGGGCAACAGAGTGAGGCTCTGTCTCAAAAAAAAAAAAAAAAATGCAAAATGGTAGTTACATTAAGGAGGTTACAGTAAATTATGGTCAGAAGAGGAGGAGAAAAGTATCTCATAGGAGGTCAATCAACTGGCTTAAAGATGCTGAGTGAGGGGACAGGTGCAAAGGGCCTAAATCGAATGAGAAACATATACAATGAGGGGAATCTCAGGAGTATTTTTTTGGTAGCCTTGATGAGGGCTGAGGGGGTGGTGACTGCCCTCAGTACAGGAAGGAATGCCTCGTGAAACTGGTCAGCTGTCATGGTGAAACTGCAAAAAAGTAGGGGAGGCTGGTCACAATGTCAGGCAGTTGGCTGAAGTCAGCAGAGGAGCAAGTCTTCCATTCTTTGTTTTTCCAAGGCTGGTTTCTGTTTAACTTTTAGGAAAAAAGTCTGGTATTTGTTAGTAAGGAAGGAGACCATGACCATCTTATCATGTTTGGGAATTTGTTTTTCATGTTTTTCTGGAGTCTACTTGGCCAAAGGCGGGGGGTCTGTTCAGCCAGTTTAGGGGGCTTAGAATTTTATTTTTATTTCACAGGGACAATTAGCCCAGCTGCTTTGGCAAGTCAGTGCCATTAAAAAAAGAAATGCGCTAGATCAAGGGGTTGGTAAACTAAGGCCCACAAGCCACTGCCTACTTTTGTTTGCCTCTAAGCTAAGAATGACTTTACATTTTTAAATAGTTGAAGAAAATCAAAATAATATTTAGTGACACATCAAAATTATAAGAACTTCAAGTTTTGGTGACCGTAAGTTTTACTGGAACATGGCCACACCTACTTACATACTATCACCTGCTTTTGAATGACAAGGTGTGAGATAGGAAAACTGTATTCTCATACTCACAATACTCTGAATACTTCATTTTTTTTTTTTTTTTAGAGATGAGTCTCACTTTGTTGCCCAGGCTGGTCTTGAACTCCCGGGCTCAAGCAGTCCTCCCGCCTTGGCCTCCCAAAGTGCTCGGATTACAGGTGTGAAGATTCACTTCTGACATCACGTAGGTGTGGGGTTTCCTCTCCCAACAACCAATTCTCTGACACCAGCTGGGTGACCTACAATTTAATTCAATTCTCACACTATCTACCTGGAGATAACATCAGACGGCAGAAGTCAAGGGCTCAGTCCCACAAGACTCCTCCCATTCCAGATGCCAATTACAAGCAGGAGGTTCCCAGGTTACCCACAACTTGTCCAACTTGGCTACAATCAGAGGTTCCCACAACCCCCTTCTCAGGTTTGATAATTTGCTAGAGCAGCTCACAGAACTCAGGAAAGCCCTTTACTTACTACCCATTCATTATAAAAAGATGCAGCTCAAAAACGACCATATGGAAGAGACACATAAGAGACATGTATGGGTTTTTAGAGGCTTCACCATGTAGGTATGATTGATTACATCACTGGCTATTAGTGAACAACTCAACCTTCAGTTCCTCTCCCCTTCCTCAGAGGTGGGAGTGGGTGGGAGGGACTGAAACTTCCAACTCTCTAATCACATGATTGGTTTTCCTAGGCAAACCCCCATCCTGAGGCTATCCAGGAGCCCCCAGTCATCAGTCATCTTAGTAGCATACAAAAAGCACTTAGGAGATTCCAAAGGTTTCAGGAGTTGTGCACAAAGGAATGGGAGCACAGAACAAATATGTATTTATTATTACATCACAGTACACACAAGGGCAGAGTTG
Organism: Papio anubis; assembly: GCF_008728515.1. NCBI lineage: Eukaryota > Metazoa > Chordata > Mammalia > Primates > Cercopithecidae > Papio > Papio anubis. Next base: position 119,878,190 of record NC_044983.1, read on the forward strand.
AATAGCTGCAATGAGATCACATGGCCCTCAAAGTCTAAAGTATTTACTATATGGCCCTTTAAAGAAAAAGTTTGCAAACCTCTGCACTTGATTTAAAAACTTAAGGAACAACCAAATGTGTTGCTCTAAATGGGATACTATTTTGGACATGACTACCAAGGGACATTTTTGGAACAACAGGAAAAGTTTGAGTATGGTTTTGGTATTAGTTAAGATGAAAATTTCCTGAAATAGAAAGGTGGAGACTGTGATTGATTGAAAAAAGCAGATTACAAAAGAGTAGCCTCAGTATGATCTTATTTTGTTTGGTATGCCTACAGAAGATCTGGAAAGATAGATATGGAAGTGTTATGTGTGATTTGGAGGAATTATATTAATTTGCTTTTGCATTGCTATAAAGGAACACCTGAGACTGGGTAATTTATAAAGAAAAGAGGTTTATTTGGCTCATAGTTCTGCAGGTTGTACAAGATGCATGACACCAGCATCTGCTTTTGGGAGGATCTCAGTAAGTTTCCAACCCTGGTGGAAAGGGAAGGGGAACCAGTGTGAACTCATTACCACAGGGAGGTCATCAAGCCTTTTATGAGGGATCCACCCCCATGAGATGGATGGTGGGAAGTGACCCAAACACCTCCCACTGGACCCACCCCAACGTTGGACAGCAAATTTTAACATGAGATTTGGAGGGGACAAATATCTAAACAATATCAGGAATGGAATGTGATGTTTTTATTTTCACTGTTGTTTGTATTTTGCATTTTCTTCTTGCACAGATATTTCTCATTTTTTTGTGTACTATGTAATCTAAGATCAATGCAGTAGAGATTTGGGCATATAATAGTTGCAGGTAGAAGTATTTTTGAGAGTGGAAGAGTTTGTAAATAACACTCAGGGAATAGAATATAAAAAATTCCACTTGTGGAGAAAGAAAAGAGTGTAAGTTGGGCTAAAGAAATTCTCATGCTGGCCGGTGGCTCCATGTGTAATCCCACAACTTTGGGAGGTGGAGGTGGAAGGACTGCTTAAGGCCAGCAATTCAAGACCAACCTGAGCAACATAGCAAGACACTGTCTCTACAAAAAAAAATTAGCCTGGTGTGGTGGTGAGGGCCTCTAGTCTCAGCTACTTGGGAGGATGAGGCAGGAAGATCACTTGAGCCCAGGAGGTCAATGCTGGAGCCATGATCTAAGCCACTATACTCCAGCCTAGGTGACAGAGCAAGACCCTGTCTCAAAACAAACAAAAACCCCCAGTGTTGGGGTATAGTTCTAAGGGGCAGTCACTTGTTATGCAAGTAGAAAAGAGAGAAATGTAGAAAGAATTATAATGGTCAGCTGTCTTAAACCAAAATCTAAGGTAATTTTCATAATACTGGTTTAATTTTTCATGCAATTGTCCCATGTGAAGCTTGTTCAGGGACCAATCTTCCAGAGATTTAATATGATGTTTTTCAAAGTATTTGTTCAGAACTCACTATTAGGCTAATAATTTAGTCTAGCGATTCATGGACAGAATTTTTTTAAATGACACAAACTGAAAGATTAAATATCAGAGTAAGTCATATACCAAGGATAGAATGCATAATACGATCTCATTTCTGTCTTAAAAAGGAAAAAAAAACCC